>NW_007245900.1:444910-471801 GCF_000164805.1 Carlito syrichta
AAAAAAAAAAAAAAAAGATGCACACCATTGGCTAAATCATCCCTGGATAATAAGCATTTTAATTATTAAGGCCACAATGCAAGCATAAGATTATATGGCGCCACTCAGAGTCCCGCAAAGCTCTAGTCACCGGGGAGGCTGTGAACGGGGAAGCAGGAGCTTAGCCCGGCTCTTGAGACATTTTGAAGAAGGAGCAGAGCTCGCGGAGGGCGCGGGCAGAGCGACTGGACATGGGCCGGGGGTGGGGAGCTGTGACAGACATGTGTGGAGAGCCGCTGGGAGCCAAGGGGAGAATCCACACCATTATACAGGGGACCCCTCCCCAAATAGAATTATCTCTTGGAGGGCAGGCCTCTTGCTGTTCAGGCTTCCCCCAAGGTGAGTGCTCTAGGAATGCATCGGCATCCGTAGACCAGCTGCTCTTGCGGCGAGAGGCTGCGTTGGACTTCAGCGAGCGGCTTTTGGGGATTCTTTCCACATGTTTGCCCATTTTGTGATGGCGACGGATGAGCGCACCTGCCCACACCACACTCAGTGTTGAGCCGTTTTTGACCAAAACAGCATGACCCCCATGCCCACACTCCAAAGGAAAGCCCGAGGACAATCCGCCCTGGTTCCCATGAGGGCAGGAAGCGCACGTGCCAGCCAACCACACAGCACTGGGGCGTTTCTCCAAAACAGAGGTGCTCCCAGGATGGGAGAAGAGGGAGAAACCCAAAAAAAGCCTGTTCAACAGAGATGAAGCCTGTGCTGCAAGAAGATGCCTTTGCGGGCATATAACTTCTAGCACAAAAGCTGCAGTCAGATTTCAGTGGCCCAGGGACAGTCTATCTTTCCTTTTCCAGGCCAGGGTGGCGGGTTTTCAAATTAAGCTGGGCCTCACTATCTGCCAAGCCCCAGGATTTCAAAGGGAAGAGTGCGAGCCTCTGGAAAGTAAAAGTCATGCGGCATGTGGTGATGCGGTGCAGCATTTATTGTAGTGGCTGGATTTATTTTAATGGCTTTAGAAATGACTTTAGTTCTGTATTCACGAGAACGTTAGGAGGTCACTTAAATTTTTCAGTTACACTTTACTGCAGTTTATGGTGGAAATTTGATGTCATAATATTTGTGAATGTGTGGGCACAAAGGCCCTCTGGGCATACAGCTCATGTTCCACGTCTACCATATCAAAGAATAGTAGAGCCTGTCAGCCCAGCACCTTGGGAGGTCGAGGTGGGAGGATCGCTTGAGCTTGGGAGTTGAAGACCAGCCTGGGCAACATAGCAAGACCTCGCCTCTACAACATAATCAGAAAATTGGCTGGGTGTGGTGGTGTACGCCTAGAGTCCCAGCTAATTGGAAGGCTGAGTCGCAAGGACTGCCTGAGCCTGGGAGTTTGAGGCTCCAGTGAGTTGTGATCGTGCCACTGCCCTCCAGCCTGGGTGAGAGTAAGACCCTGCTTTAAAATAAAAAAGAACAGAAGAAGTGGAAAGGTTTTATAGTGAACTGAGGTCCCCAAGGTAAAGCAGCTGTGAGATCATAATGGCAGGCACCATACAATCAGGAAACCTGGATCAGTCATTCACTTCTCATTCATTCATTCGCTCAACCTACTATGATTTACTGAACATCTACTGTGTGTCAGGCGCTGGGAACACAGTGCCTAACAAGACAGACAGGATTCCTTGTGCTACAGTACTTGTCGTGGGGGAAGCCAGTAAGCAAACCCATCAGTAAGATCACGTGGTAAGGGCCGTGGTGAAAACAAAACGGAACCGTGCGGTTGGGAACGACAGGGAGGCCACTGTGGACCGGAGGGTGGAGTCTGAGGACACCCCATTTAAAATGGTGTTTGCATCATAAGGCAGCCAGGAAGAACATTGCAGTTCCAAGGCCCCCAGCAAAGGTAAACCTGGTATAATAAAATGCATCGTTAAAGTTAGTTTCACCTGCTTCTTTGGACTTTTTAAAATGAGGCCACGGTAAAATGCAAACGAGGCTTGCATCTGTGACTTGTATTAAGTTTCCACAGGGCAAGGTTGCCAGACAAGGGACAGGAGGGTGGGGGGGGGGCCTGAGGAGGCAGGAAGGGGAGGAGGGAGAGGGAGACTGAGGGCACCAGGAAGGACGGTGAGCTTGTACCACGGCTGCAGTGGGATGCCCTGCGGGCACCAGGCCCAGGGCCAAGGGCTGACCCACTGCTGAGAGGTCACAAGGGTGCAGGTGGTGGTGGTGAGTGGCAGCAGAATTCTGGGTCTTCCCAAACCCCACATACAAGCAGACAGAGCAACCAGTGGTTGGAACCCTAAGGACATCTACACCAAACTGGGGACAAGGCAGATATCTCACAAACTCCACGCGACAAGCCTCCGAGAGTGAGACTGATGTCTGTGCAAGAGAAAGCAGCGAGAAGCCAAGAGGTGTTGGGTAGATTGGGGAGCAGGAGACCCTATGTCAGAGACCCTGTATCAGCAGGGGTTCACCGAGAGGGCCACAGGCCGGTTGACAGTGGCCAGAGCCGCCCACACCAAGTCCTGCGAGGGTGAGGGGCTCACGGCCAGGGCCCTGCAGCCTGGGGCAGTCTCGCCCTGTGAACTCAAGTCCCACCCACTGAGGGTCCTTTCCAGGGCAGGACCCAGCGCTGAGGAGAAACTTCTGGAAGCATAACTGAAATGATACAGGACAGGAGTGACAGAGAGGAAGGAGAGAGAAGGACCGGGTCAGAGGGGAGGTATGTTTTCCAAGGCTGCAGCACCCAGACCTCCCGTTCCGATGTTCTTGTTACGACGTCACCCAGACACCCTCGTGCGGAGTGAGGTGGGCCACATCCTTGCCCCTTGAACCTGGACGAGATTCTGTGACCTGACACAGGGTGACTCTGTGCCTTTCAGGGCGGGTTGTAAGAATGCCAGGACCTTCCCCCTGCCCTGCTGGGGCCCGGCAGCATTTGAGGAAGCCCCATCCAGTTGGTGGGTGAGGCAAGTGGGTGTTCCGGCTGACAGTGGGGCCGAGGCCCCATCAACCCCAGGCCAAGACTCCAGATGGCCGGGGAAGGGTGCCATCCCTGCTGGGCTCAGTTGGGTCCCCTAAAGAGCTCGAGAACAGACAGCACGGCTGTCGTCCACCGAGTTCCAGGGTAGTTTGTCATCCTGCGACAGAAGCGAACGGCACAGCTTTAATTATTTGATCTGATGGCAAAATTTGGAAGGGATGTTGACCTAAATGGTCATCTTCATTTTTGGTAAACAGTAAGCTTGGTGCCCATGGAGGTAGTCCGTCCTCTTTCCGTGGGCTGGTGAGGCACAGTCCATTTTCGTCTGGGTAGCGTCTCTTGCTAGAAAATGCTTCAAGCACGATGCCAGCAGAAGTCTGTTTCAATTCCCCCAAAGGAAGCACTGGGCTCAGTTAGTTTCTTCCCTTTCTTTCTTTCTTTTTAAAGAAAACTTATTTGCGTCCAGGCACAGTGGCAAACAACTATAATCCCAGCACTTTGGGAGGCCGAGGTGAGAGGATTGCCTGAGCCCATGGGTTCAAGACCTACCTGGGCAACTTGGCGAGACCTCATCTCTACAATAAATAAAAAAATTAGCCGGGTGTGGTGGTGTGTATCTGTAGTTCCTGCTACTTGGAAGGCTGAGGCGGAAGGATTGCCTGAGCCCAGCAGGTCGAAGTTGTGGTGGCCATAAGTGTGCCAATGCACTCCAGCCTGGGCAATAGAGTGAGACGCTGACTCAAAAAACAAAACAAAACAAAACAAAAAAGAAACATATTTGCAAAAGGCACCAATGTATTAAGTAGGCTGACCACACAATTTATCATCCAAACAGAAAACATCTTCCCAACAGTTTGGTTGGCATAAAGTTCACATTCCAAAACCCCCCCAGAGGTGACGCCTACAGTTCAGTGTTTTCCTGTCACACCCAGGGGGTCTGCAGACACCGCCACGGCCTGACTCCGGAGCACTGCCTGACACCCTCCTCTAACGTGGGGCAATTTGGAAATGAGAGACACTCTAATAGCAAAGAGGCAAGAGCAGTGGGTGGAAGGTTGGGGTCATCCAGGGCGAACTGGAGCAAGGTGTCCCCGAGGTGGAGGGCGCAGGTACTGGGGACAAGTCTGCACAAGCTGACTCCAGGGAGTGGCCTGCTTGCAGGGGGGCGGCTTTACCATAGACAGAAATGGCCCTCTGATTCCCACAGGGCGTAGGGAAAGCGTGTACAGACTGGCACAGCCATGTTTGAAAACCATGCTGCAGCGTCTATAAAGCTGAACACGTGCACTGCGACCCGGCAGCGCCACCGAAATGACCACCTCTCGCTGCATGTCATGTCCACACATGAAATCTACGACGCTCCAGGCCCTGTGGGGCCGGCTGTGCGCTCAGGAATGGCGAGGAGCTGGGTGAAGCTTTATCGTTCGGTGGAGTGAGTGGTGACACACACTCACTTCCGAGGGACTCGGCAATGGCACGTTTAGAATCCGTGCAGTCTTATGAATGTGAGACTTCCACGCAGCCCTCCTTAGAGGCGAATGGGTTTGTGTTTCATAAAGAGACACTGAGACTCTGGACTGAGGCGGGATCCCCGTCCATCCGGGATCTTAAGGAGAGCGGTTAGGAGCAGCCAGTGTTAATTTTCTCCTTAACACCTTCCCCGGGACTGGAGACAATGAGTTCCTTGGGAAACAGAGGTGGGCAAGAGGCAAAGGTCTTCCCCTCACACAAAGGAATGCTTAAGCAAAGACAAGCAATTAACTACCAATTAGCCAGTGTGGAGGCTTTCAGTGTTAGTCTGAGATGCCTCTGCTATCAAGAATAGCCCTTTACAGTTGAAAGTAACATTCAAGATCAATCTCTCTCACTTCCAGTCAAGGAAACTAAGGTTAAAAGCACTGATATGACTCGCCCAGAGTCAAACGGCAGGTTAGCAACGAGGCTGGGCTCAGAACCCAGAGCTCGCAACCCATAAGCATTTCTCCTGTTATTAATGATCATTACTCTGCTGTTCACCATGCAGCAACCTCTGTGATAAGGGCCTTCCTGCTGATCCAGTTCAGTCTCCACAAGAGACAATAGGTATAACAGTTATGCCCATTTGCCCGAGGGGAAACTAGAAATGCTTAGAAAAGCTAATATGCCTTGAAAAGGTTAAAAATCAAGGGTGAGTGCAGTGGTCTGTGGCTGTAACTCTTGCGCCTTGGGAGACTGAGGCAGGATGATCATTTGAGACCAGGAGTTTGAGACCAGCCTGGACAACATAGGGAGTCTCTGCCTCTACAAAAAAATAAATAAATAAAAAATTAGTTGGGAATGTTGACGCATGCCTGTAGTCCCTGCTACTTGGGAAGCTGAGGAGGAAGGATCACTTGAGTCCAACAGTTGGAGGCTGAAGTGAGCTATGACCGTGCCACTGCACTCTAGCCTGGGTGACAGAGCGAGACCCTGTCCCTAAAACTAAGTAAGTAAATAAAAATCCACTAGGCAGACCTGCCAGGATTTTAATTATTTCTCATTCCAGAATCTGAGCTCTTAGCCAAGGGCACTGCTGTGTCTTTGAGTTACGCTGTGTTTCTAAGAGGAGGATCAAGGGAATAAAATACATTGCTTCCTGAGCATGACAACGTCATGGAAAAAATCACAAGCGGGTAGTTTATTTCTATGCTACAATCCACGGGTTCTCATATATGGTTTCTCAACATATCTGAGAAAAATATGCCCACCTGACCAAGGTGGCCGGCAGGCATCAGCATTCTCTCCCTGGCTGCACCCTGCAAGTGAGGGGCTGATCTCGGAGGTCCAGGAACCACTCAGCACCAGAGAGTGACCTTGCAGCATGCCGAGCTTAGATGAGACATCTTTATTTTCTTGGCAATGCTCCTGACAACATATGATCAGCAGGGTCACAGGTTCACGGCCAACACATCGATCTCATGGTGTCCTCCTCATGTCTCCATGGATAGTAAAGATAGGGTGCCCCAAGTGGAGTCTAAGTGACCACTCACACCCTGCAGTGCTGAAAAACGCTTGTGCTCTGTGCAAATACAAGGAAAATGTACACACAGAAGACACATTTGATGTGGCAGGAGACAGCTTGCGTTAGGATTTAATTTCCCTCACATCTCTCTAAATATTGAGTTTGTAGTAGAACTGAGACATTTAAGAAGTGCAGGCTCATTCATTATTCATCACAAAGTGCATTTCCTGGCCATTCATTCATGATGCAAGACCACCAAGGTTAACAGGACAATAGAACAAACATGGCATTTACCTTCTACAGAATAGTCTTATTACACTTAGAATATGTAATAGGAATGGAGAGACAGAAGGGAAAATGGATGAGTAGTGGTCCCAAATTTAAGTCAATACTTCCTCTGATTTATTATTAATATTATTATTATTTTGAGTCAGCGTTTCACCCTGTCCTCCAGGCTGGAGTGCAATGGCACAATCATGGCTCACTGCAGCCTCGACCTCCTGGGCTCAGGCGATCCTTCTGTTTCACCTTCCCAAGTAGCTGGGATTACAGAAGGGTACCACCACGCCCACCTAGTTTTTTTATTGGTATTTTTTGATAGAGACAAGGTCTCTTTTTATTGCCCAGACTGGTCTCAAACTCCTGGCTTCAAGTGATCCACCCATATTGGCCTCCCAAAGTGCTGAGATTACAGGTATGAGCCACCTATGTTACATGAGAAGAAAAGTAGAAGAACTGATAAATGATCATTTCATCCAGCAATGCTCCAAAGATGACCAATATCTGACCTCTTCCACTCCCAGGGCAGACATCACTAGTCAATAGGGTCTGCCTTCCCGCCAAACAGATTCCCTGACCATACCACCCTTCCCAAGAGTAACGCTGATTCCCTATACCTATTATGTGCCAGGCACTGTCCTGAGCACGTCACACACATCGTTTCATTTACAGCCTCGCAACATCTTAATGAGACACCGAGAGTCAGAGGTCAAGTTTCGTGGTGGGAAGAGGCTGGGTCAGCACCCATAGCCAGGGCCATCTCACTGCAGCCCCCACGCTCTTCATGGCCGCCCTTCTCAGCCAGCTTCCCGGGGCCTGGAGTAGACACGTCACCCTTCACCACCCTAGCTGTCTATGCACATGGTTTGGGGACCCCAAACCCCCAAATTTATTTATAAAAAATTGTGTATTTGTTCCTCTGTGTTTAAACTTCAGTCACCTTTAAAGTCCTCTCTGTGTGATGCAAGACACCTACTGAGATGCTTTTTCCACTGTTCATAACAGTTTTTGAATATGTCCCTTTTGATGCTTTTTAGTCCTTCTGCTGTTTTTCGTTTCACCTCTTCCACATCAGCAAAACGTTTCCCTTTGAGGACTTTTTTCATCCAGGGAAACAAAAACAGAGTAGCCTGGAACGAGATTGAGTAACAGGGAGGGTGGGGCAAGTAGGTCACGCCATCTGGGGTCGAAAATGGCTGAACACTGAGTGTGGTGTGGGCAGCTGTGCTCGTAAATCACCCACCATGAAGTGGGCAAACGTGTGAAAAGAAATCTCCCAAAAAAGACTCACTGGAGCCGAACCCAGCCTCTCATCACGTTAGCTGGTACACAGTTGCCGCCTAGGTCCCAAAACACTTACCCAGTGGGGGAAGCCCAGACTACAAGGGGGCCTGTCCTGCAAAAGACAGTTCCAGTCTTTTTGGGTCCCCCTCCACTCCCCGTATAGATTGCTGGTCCCAGAAAATGTGTGTTACAGCTCCCAGAAAAACAAAGAGTTTCTTTAGAACTGCTCACTGGTCATTGCCCTGAGTTTAAAGGCTTCACAGGGCATGTTCGTGGGTTGCACTGGTTGGAGCGCTCATGCCCAACCTGCTCTCTGAGGTTTTCCGTGACATCTCGTGACTCGAGGGAAGCCCTTGGCCTCTCCACCAGCCGCACACGCCTTTTATGGGGCTTGCCTGTCTTCCCTGGCAGTGCTGTGTTTCCCTGCATCTCCCTGAAGCCATCAGGAAGCTGCCCAGGTGGTGTGACCAGTCCAGCGTGCGGCGTGTGCAGGGTCACACCACATGCCAATGTTTCCAGCACTCCTTCTCATGCCATCTGAAAACTGACGTGAAGACCAGTTTCACGACTCCACCAACTTGTACTGATGACGTAACACTCTACTAAGTACACAGAAGCCCCCAACGCCAAATAAAAAACCGGATTCAAGAAAAGGAAAAAAAGTCGAGAGCTGGTGAAGAAGGAAGTGGGGGGGGGGAGGAAATATTTCTGGCAGGTTAGGTAAGGTGTTTGCTTACATCAGCAGAACAAACTGAGCAAAACTCAGTAAAACCAACACAGTCCCCCAGGTCTCTCTTACTCTGCCCGAAGTTCCACCACTTAGAGATTCCTGTGGGTTACTAAGCGAACACACACACACACACGAAGGCAAAATAAAACAAAAAATTAATCCCTAACACCTTGGGTTCTCAGAGAGTCACATAACCTAAGGGACTTGTGTACAAAGGAAGCCACTGGCTTACCAAACAGAACTGCACTCTGAGGTTGCAGCTTTTTGACTGAGATAAGGGTTAGGGCCAGGGTGAGGAAGACTAGGGATTTGGGGGTTTGAGAGTAAGGAGTAGTCCATCTCAGTGGACAGAGGTGACGACCACATTGTGCACAATATCCATCAACACACAGGGATGAACGGAGGAGCGAGGAGGAGAGGCCAGCCCGGTGGCCGGAGGCCAGAGACACGGAGGCCACGAGAGCTTCCTTGGTGGGCAGACTTCAGGGCAGCATCGTGCGGGCCACCTACCCACCAGTGATGGCAGGAGGTGGGTAGTCCCAGGAGGCAAGTTCACCTCTGCAGGCATTTCACCCAAGAAGCCAGGCTGTGGCTTCCTCCTCCCTGACCCAGGTGAAGATGCCGTTGTGTCTGGTCACACCCCCATGCGTCTGCTGTGTTGTGCCACAGAGTCCGGGGTGAGCACACCAGGAGGCTGCCAGACCGGCCTCCCCACCCTGGAAGAAGAAGAGTGGCAGCCTGTGGGCCGGCTCCCCAGGGCATGGACGCCAATGCCCAGGGGTGCTCACGGGACGAGGAGGAGCAGCCAAGAGGCGTCAGGCCGAGATGGGCTGCCGCGCAGGGCCCGGGCTACGGGAAACCAGCCGGTGGCACAAAGGTGCTCTGGCTTTGCCATCGGTCTCCTCACAGCTTGATAACCTCAGAAGTCCTCTGGTGATGCTATTTTCTCCCTGAAAAGGAGCTGCAGCTGACCCAGGGCCTAATCTTTTGGATATCTGGAGAGGGCGGGGCCGGGGGCTCTTCCAGAAGCTGCTGGAAGAGCTGTGCATGCAGTGCATTAGGGTTCATTTCGCACACAAGTAGCCTTGGGCTCCTGGCATCTGACCCCTTCACGGCCCCAGCTGAGCCCGGCTACCATCCGACATGTACACCTGTGTTCTCTGGACCTCGACGCAGGCATGAGGCTTTGTTTTCATGCTTAAGCTACAGGTGGCTGCACTGGACACATTCCCGGGGCCGTGCTCGCCTGGTAACCAAAGGCGACACAAAAGGGCTCCAGAAACATTTCGCTTCCCTGAGACACGCTCTATTGTTGCTGGTTTTAAGCAATTATGTAGCGCGGGTTCTTCTGCCGAGGGGGACAGTTTCCTTCCCATTCCTGCCTCCAAAACGGGGCATGTCCTCCAGGCGTCCCTGAGGTCATCTGCCTCTGTGGTGGTCTGAATGTCTGTGTCCCTGAATTCATGTGTTGAAATACTAACCCCAGTGTGATGATTTTTAGAAGTGAGGCCTCTGGGAGGGTGACAGGTCATGAGGGCAGAGCCTCAGGGCTGGAAGAGTTCCTGATAAAAGAGTGAATTTGTGCCCCCTGAGCGCTGTCCCAGAAGGCTGGCTCGCCCCCTTTGCCACGTGGGGACTCAGCCAGAAGGCGTTGTCCATGAGGAGCAGGTCGTCACCAGACACCGAGTGTGTCGGTGCCTTGACCTCGGACTTCCCAGCCTCCAGAGCTGTGCAGGAGAGATGTCTGCTGCCTCTAAGGTCCGTGGTGTGTGGTATTTCATTACAGCAGCCCGGATGGACTACAAAGTGAGCGGCGTGCACAAGGACGGGCGGGACGCAGCGGGCCCATAGCGGAGACTCCTTCCCCTGCCCCCAGGCCACAGGATTCACATTTCTGCTCCTGAACTTGCCCCGGGTTCCGGGGCGGGGCATTCCCTCCCCTGGACACAAGCTGGATCTGTCAAAGTCACTCAGCACCATCTGGAGAGCCACGCTGGGTGTCAGGGAAGAAGGAACAGAATTCCGCAGGACTGAGCGCCGGGACAACCCAAGACATTCTTGTTAAACAGGTAAATACAGGACTCTGGATTTTTTTTTCGGCTAAAGCCAGCTTGATTTGAGCTTCTGCCCCTCTTCCCTATCTGAACAAAGTGGAGGTCTGCCTGCTGGAATTTTCTTTCTTTTGACGTCCCATGGTTGAATAGCCACATCTATACAGGTGTGGGAGGCAGCCCCAGGATGGCCCCAAGACTCGGGTCTGCTGTCACTCAGCCTGGTGACCCCTCCTCCTGAGCAGAGGTGGGGCCTCTGATCTCTTCCAACGGGCAGAAGGCCAGAGTGAGGGGCTGCGCTTCCAAGTTTGAGACACCAGAGACAGTGGCTTTGTCCTGCTTTCTCTTGGGGCTGGCTCTGAGGGGGTCTCTGCTCTGCTCGAGCTGCCCCGTGGAGAGGGCCACGTGGAAAACACCCGATCCACTGTTGTCTCCACACATGAGCCGTCGAGGACCTGAGACCTGCCCACAGTCACCTGAGTGAGCTGGGAAGGGCACCCAACCCAGCCCCGGCCGCGAGATGACTGCAGTCCCAGCTGCACCCTGACCACTTCCTTCTGCGTGGCTGAGCCTGAGGACCCAGCTAGGCTGCACTAGGATTCTGGATCCTCGGGAACTGTGAGAGGAGACATGTTTGGTATGTGATGCAGCCAAATTTTGGTCTCAAGCTTCTGGGCTCAAGCAATGCCCACCCCTCCCCTCCCCCTTAGCTGGGTTACGGGCAGGAGCCACAGGGCCCCAAACTGCTAAATCTGGGGACAACTTGCCACGCAGCAATAGATAAATATTAGAATGGAATTGACCCAAAATGGAGTAACAATAAAATCCCCACGCCTTGCCTCTCTGTTATGTTTTCCGAGATAATTCTCAACTGCTTTCTTCATAGGACTTTAAAAACGTGATTTCAATATATCCAAGTTCGCAGAATAACTCTATCAGGCTGAGACAACGTGGTGTTTGAGTAGGAAGATTCTTTACAAGAACGGCTGACAGGTGGAATCTCATTCTAGGTGAGGCTCATCTGTTTACAAACACACACTGAGCTATGTATCCGGCCCAGAAGGATAGCATGGGACGCTTGTCTCAGGGAGCTTCGGCCCCCGGAGAGGAGGAAAACCCTAAGATTTAGGAACACTGGGATCAGGAGGAGGCCACGCTCGCGAGGTCTGCGGCCCTGGACACGCCATGTAGCTTTTCAGGGCTTCCTTTCTCACCTACAAGATGAGGAATAACAGTAACAAAAGCTGATCGATCAACTTATAAGATGGCCAGAAGGACTACGAAGGACAGCATATTAAAGTGCTGTGAAATTTTAAAATAAAACAGAAGTCTACTTATCGCAGTGTTTATTGCCAAAATGAGTGCACACTGGCTTTACTACAGAAGTAGATGAGAATGGATCATCATTCGTTTGCTGTTTACTGGCATGTGCCAACTGTCTTCCATTTACTGTCAAGACGCGCCCTTAAATCTGAAGGTAGCTTTTTGGATCCCTCCTTTCCAAACCACACAATCTGAATTACTTCTCCCTGACTGTACACCTCCAATACTTTAATCTCAACTCGTTCTCTGTGAGAGCACAGTTACAGTTACCGTTTACAGAAAAACTGAGTAGAAATTACAAGGAACTGCACATTCTAATATTTTGGGATGAATTCATTAATAACTTGTGTAAGCAAAAAAGTTCCTGTCATGCAGAAAAGAGACCACATTTTCCTCGATGTGAGATTTCGACGGCGTTCAGAGCTGCCTTTTAGAAACCATTCAGTGTTCTTACGACTCCTGCCTTCTCCACGAAGCTTCCTCTAATGTAATTTGTGATTCATTAGGCCAACATTTTGAGGGCACTGAAAAACTTGTTATTTGCAACATGCCACTGTGCTTAAATTCATCATTCTAGCCCAATAGAAGACCCCTTAATAAAAATGCCTCAGCACGAAGAATTGATTCCGTTTTAGGGAAAAGGCAGCAGCAATAAACTGCTTTGGACTGGGCAATCGATGGTTATTGAATTCGAGACTCCAAGCCAATGGTTCCAGCTCCACAGGTCCTTGGGACTCAAGCTGCCCTGGTTGCTTTTAATGAACAAGGTCAAAACCACGAACTGAAATACTACGACACTAACAGAATATTTTACCTCAAAACCTTTCAGCCTCGAGGCACCATCAGCTGCCGAGGATCTTTGCACTCGGCCTAAATATTAATACAGACTTCAAAGTGGAAGACGGATTGTCCCTTGGAATCTACTCCTCCGGCTGTCTGCAGTTTGCTGTGCGATAAAATAAAACTGAACCTGTATTAAGCACTAGCTGTGGGCCAACCCAGGTGCAGAGGGAGGACACAGAGGCAGCCAAGAGGAAGAGAAGGCGTCACCAAGCACACTGGGAGCACCGAGGGAGCGAGCCGTGAATGCGAGGGTCCGTTTGGACGTGTTTTTAGAGGACATGCCGTCAGTTCAAAGAGAGAAGGAGGGAGCACAGGCACGTTTGAGGGGAAGACGTGGTCATTGCTTTTCTGCAAAGCTAGCTGAGGCTTTATTTTGTGGGGAAGAACAACTGAACTGGTGCCCGGTTGGGGACACGGGCAAGAGGGGGCACCCCAGGCAGTAAACTCCCCCCAGGGATGGGCTGAGGGGTGGCTGAGGCTCAGAGGAGCCGGCCTTAGGCCTCCCTGCAGGCTCTGGGCGGCCACAGGACAGGCAGGCTGGGAGGGGCTGCCGGAGCTCCGGGTAGGGAAGCCAGGGTCGGAGGGGATGGCACGCCCAGCCCCGTGAACAAGGCAGATGGGCACCTGACCTGGGAAGGGGAGGGTGGCAGAAACTGCCCAGGAGGGCCACAGAGCGAGAGGGCCACAGAGTCTGAGTACCGCACTCCCAAGTTCAAGGGGAAGCAGGCAGAAGGAGAAGGTTCCAGAGAGGGGGAGGAGAACTAGGCGGAAGATGGAGAAGCCAGATAGCGATGACTCCAAGGCCAAACGACAGCCCACTGCAGCCACCGCAGGAGACCGGGAAAGCCAGAGAGAGCACGGCATCCCTGCCCGGCCACTCTGGGGGGCAGGAAGGGAGTGGGGCTTGGGGAGGCGAAGGTCCAGCAGGCCTCGATCAGTGGCTCCAGTATTGACTGAGCAGTATCAGTTGTGTGCTTTGGGGACAGGAGGGTACAAGCTGGGTATGTGGAGGTTCTTGGAAATGGCAGGAGGAGGGAAGGCAGAGCCACGGAAACTTGGAAGCGGCCCCGGTGCCCGTCGAGAGTCTTGAGGGACGGGAGGGACTTAGAAGAGGGGTGCACTTTGGGCCTACTTGCTTGGGGAGAGAGAAGGAGAGGGACTGCAGAGACAGACACAAGACTGATGACGGACGTTGAGAGCCCAGCCGAGGCCAGAACCCATACATTTGTAATGCAGCCAGCCACCGCGACCACACGAGTTTGTCTTCCAGGAAAAAGTCGGGAGCCTGAGAGCCAGGGTGGAGGCCACTGATGGCCTGCCAGAGTGAAGGCTGGTCGCTGGCAGGCAGTGAGGCCAGAGTGTCAGGGACTGGGACCTACCAGGGCACCGGGCACCATGAAATAATGGCGACGTCAGCAGCGTCCTGGCAGGTAGGTCCAGGCCGGGGCCCGATGGCCTGTGGAGTTCAACATTCAGGTTCAAGGGTGAGGAGCAGGTGGACAAGTGGGATTTTACGGAACTTCTGAGGAGGAAAAAAGTGAACGACAGAGGAAGAACCTGATAAAATGAAGCGCTACCAGGTGCCTTAACAGAGCAAAAGAACAGACTCTGAGCTTTCAGGAACGACGCACTTCCCTGTAGCTTGTCTCTACAAAGCGTACCATGTGCACTTTGCTCTTCACATGGAATCATCCGAAGTCACATCAGGTTGTCTTGGAGACTCACGATGACAGCTAAGACCCAGAGATTCCTGTCACGTCTACATAAAGCATTCTCAACTTCTGGCTGAGAAACGTTAGGCTTTAAAAAGGAAAAAGTAAAGAAAAAAAACCCCAAGACTTTCCAGATGAAGGGAACACGTAGCTAGTGGTCTGAGGCCATCACAACACTTAGGCGGGACACGTTGACAAAGCCATACTCGAGCTGGGCAAGACAAGCGGCGGGGCTGGGTTTGGTGGCTCCACCTGTCATTCCAGCACTTTGGGAGGCTGAAATGAATGGATCGCCTGAGCCCATGGGTTTGAGAACAGCTTGGGTAACTTGGTGAGACCTCGGTTCTACAATTAATAATAAGAAAAAAATTAGCTGGGCATGGTAGTGTGTGCCTGTCGTTCCAGTTACTTGGAAGGTTGAGGCGGCAGGATCACCGGAGTCCAGCAGGTCGACGCTGGGGTGGCCGTGAGTGTGCCACAGCGCCCCAGCCTGGGCAACGGAGTGAGGCTCCAACTAAAAAAAAAAAATCCAAAAAAACAAAAAAATGATAAAGCCTGGCACAAAGTACTCCTGACCACTGTTGCCCAGAATTCCAATAATAGTGCCTCAAAGTGCTTATACTTTTAATAATTTCACCCTATTTGAGAAATATTTCCCTTCAGTGAGTTTGATATGTGAGTATTTATTCCACATGGGGGAAGGGAGACTGTGATTCATGTGTGACTTAGGAATAGAAAATACAAATAAATAAAACCAGTTCCTACACTGTTTTCCAATTCTCCTGAATTCTGGGATTTATTTGGAAGCCCTCATAGGACTCTCTGCTCTTATGACAGATTTATGCCCACACTCACAGCTCTGTTCACACAGATGCAATGGTTTTGTACTGTTTAACTTTTAGTCACTTGGGTTCCAGGTATTTAAAAATCTAGGCAGGCAGATGCCCAGGTGTGACATGGGACAACATTACAGCCCTCTTGTTCTTGTCCTATGTTTCTGAGGGATTATACACATGGCTAAGTCAAGGCCCTCACCTAGACTCAACTGTTTGCTCACCTTGGCGATGGCAAGCTTTCTTCCAGTCCAGAAATGCTGAAATCACACATATCAGTTCCCAATTTCAGATCCAGTGGGGAAAAAAACAATAACCGCAAAGGCACACCAGAACATAAGGCAGACTGTCCTGTTCCAAGCACAACTGAATTCCAGATACTCGAATGTGCAGGACTGAGAAGACGCATCTCATTACAAAACCGCGGGTCACAACCGGCTGCGTGGTCGCTGCTTTCCCTTCCCTACCTTCGGGGACATGGATTCCACCCACGCTGACTCGGCGGTCCAGCAGCCCATCTGGAGGGCGAAGGCCACCCTCACGGCGGGCCTGGGCCCATGGTGTGGGGAGCAGGTGCACATACTGTGGCTGGGGCGGGATGCTCTGGGGAATGCTTCGGGAAGATTTGCTAGGAGTAGCTCACATGTCAGGCAATTGTGCGACACCGGGAAAGTTCATTAAGCTCGTCCGGCCCGAGTTTCATCTGGAAAACAAGGCTAACAGCATTTGCCTCGAAGAGCCGTGTGGAGTAAGTGAGCGAATGCACGTGTGGCTCTCAGCACAGGACCCGGCAAGCATGCATCCCAGGAGACCCCGGGACCAGCAACTCTGGAACAAGTGTGTGTGGAAAAGACGAAGGTAGGTCTATATAAATCTGATCTGCTGAAAACGTGTCTCTCCCCTTCTGTCTTCTATGGAGTGGTGGCTGGAGAGGGAGAATGTCCGAATCACAGCAGCAGCAAACCAAGCTTCTTACAGTCCAAGAACAGTGCCTTCTAAGGTTCCTTGTCATCTGGGACACGTGGAGAGTGACTACAAAGTGACGGGAGGCGTTTCTGCAGGGACTCGGTGCCCTTCGTGGTGAGCTTCAAGCAAGAAATGTCTACAGTCAGCCCGGGCGCTGTCCTAGGTGCTGGAACAGGAAGCCGACGCTGTGGTCTTCACAGGACAGACACACACGTGATCCCAGAACAAAGGGGCAGGTGGGGGCCCGGATCCCACCCTTGGGAGGGTGAGCGGGTGGCGGGAGCCTCTCCTACAGGTAGCCTCTGAAGCAACGGGAAGGCTTGGGGGAAGACAGCCTTTCAAACACACCAAGTTCAGAGACTTAAATGCGTCTGCCACTTCTATTCTTAGCTGACTGTGTAATCCTGAGTTAGACATTTTCACTCTTTAAGCTTTAAAAAAAAGAATCGCTGAGCGGATTACTATGTTGTTAGAGCTAATAAACATACGCACGATCAGAGGGTGGGATTGGAAGGTCCCAACAGTTCTTTTTAGCTGAGATTCCGTTTATGTCTGATCGCCTTCCAAACGGTCCTAAAAACACCATTACAAAAAACATTCGGGGATTTTTAAGAAGGAAAGAGGTGTTTGTTCCCGTAAATCATGGACGCTTGGTACCGGTGGATAGAACCAGCCGCAAATAACAATAACAGTCCTGAGGTGCCGGAAGCTCTCCTCTTCACCCCGATAGTGAAAGGCCGCCATCAGTCCTGTAGATGGCCATTTATAGCCGGCTGCTGACCAGCACATCTCACCCTACATTGCTGCAGTTGCTCCCGAAAAGCGATCGTGACTTCAGGCTGGGTGAGAAGCACCGAACAAGCCAGTCCCAGGGCCAAGTTCATTCCCAAGACCCCAGTTCATCTTCACGTCTTCAAGGTGTTTGCAGAAATTTCTTTTTTTTTTTTTGCCTGCAGCTCATAGTTGACGAAAACACATGTTAGCCAGAGCTGTCGCCATTTGTGAAACTCTCTACTACAGAGGCATGTTAACCTACATCCAAGTTCTAGAGTCAGCAAGCCTGCCGAGATTGGCAGTTCACATTCTGTATGGGTTACGCTTGACACGCGGCTAGTTTTATCTCAAAAATGGAGCTTCGCAAACCAAATGTCAATTTCTGCACCTGAAAATTCCTGAGCCACACACCTCAGCCAGCAGACACACACGTGGAAACACAAGACCTGTCCAGCCGTCAGCAGAAGCACCTGTTTCTGCAAAATGTCTGCCACTCTTCCAAAATCAGGCACACGTTTAAAGTCTGTGGGTTACCTTCATCTCCTGGAAAGCAGTCCAGACAATCATCAGAAAACAGAAGGATCTTTAAGATCTTACACTAAATTTATTTTTAAATATAAAAGATCAATCCTCAGAGCCATATTCAACAAACAGTAGCTTGTGTAGAAAACACAAGGGGGAAACCCCGCAAAACAGGATTATCTTTTGAGGGGGTGGGCCCCTTGGAGTACAGACTTCCCTGCTAGGTGAGTGTCCTAGGAACTGATGGCATCTGTGTACCCGCTAGTGTTTTTGTAAGAGGCTGCCTTCAGCTTCAGTGAATTTTTTTGGAGATTCTTTCAACACGTTTGCCCATTTTGAGATGGATGGATAACGACTGCACCTGTCCACACCACACCGAGTGTTCAACAGTTTGTGACCCAAAACTCCATGACCCCTGTCCCCTACCCTCCCTATTCACCTGATCTTGCCCTGAGCAACTTTTTTTGTTTACCTGGATGAAAAAAAATCCTCAAAGGGAAACATTTTGCCGATGTGGAAGAGGTGAAACAAAACACGGCAGAAGCACTAAGAGGCATCAAAACTGATAAATTCAAAAACTTTTGAGTAGTGGGAAAAACATCTCACAATAGGTGTACTACATCAAATGGAGAGGACTTCAAAGGTGACTACAATTTAAACATGTGAGAATAAATACACAATTTTTAAAAAACAAATTCCGGGTCTTTTGGGTCCTCTCCTTGTACCTTAATATTCCCACAAGCAACATAATTCTCTGGTTGTCTATGCTAGTGACTTCATCAAGAATCACACATAGGGTCTCGGCCTCCACAAGGCACAGAGGATGGCAGCCACGTGGCTGTAACCAGAAAAGCCCTGCCCAACCCTGCTCACTCTCTGGAAATAATCTCTCTGACATACGATCTTGCTATGACATACAAAAGCCATTAAGAAGCTCTATATCGGGGTGTACTTTAACGACTAGGAAAAAACGTGCTATATTTTCGTCCTACAGAAAACAAACAGCAAACTAGAACGCAGTCATACACCACAATACCCTTTGAGCATATGGCAAGCTCTTAGCCTGGATTGTAACCCACAGACTTTTAGGACCCAAGTATGAAGAAGACTAACACGCGTGCTGACACTATTCCATACACAGAGCAAATCGCCCCGAAGCCCCTGCATTAGGCAGCCCCTGGCCAGGCAATGCTGGCCTCCCAGAAAAGCCTTATGTAGGGACAGCAACAGCTGTACTGCCTTCTTCAGCAAAATGAAGGCTTTCTTAGTAACCCCGACTTCTTTGGCTAGAGTCATATTGTATCCGTTAGTGACATATTACAAAAGCCTTTATGATTAGACCTGTTTTCGCTTTGTTTTTTAGAGTTGGAGTCTCACTCTGTCGCCCAGGCTGGAGTGCAGTGGCATGGTCACAGATCACTACAGTCTCAACATCCTGGGCTCAGGTGATCCTCCTGTCTCAGCTTCCAGAGTAGTGGGATTATAGGCATGTGCCATTATGTTTGGCTTTTTTTCTTCTTTTTCATTTCTTGTAGAGATGAGAGTCTCGCTATGTTGCCCCAGGCTGGTCTTGAACTCCTGGCCTCAACAGAGCCTCCCACCTTGGCCTTCCAAAGTGCTGAGATTACAAGTGTGAACCACGGCGCCTGGCATAGGCCTGGTTTTAAATCTACGTGTTTCCTAATGTGAGTACATTATTCCTAGAAAGAGATGCATTCTGATCTCAAACAACTGATTTTTACAAAGGAATGTTAATAAAACACCCTATTTAGAGGATGTCAAGGGAAGCACTGCATTAGAATAAATAAAAACATTTCCAGCTCTGTAGGGCAGAGGACAAGGTGGTTCCGTCCTATCCACCAGCAGCTGCCCAACATCTTGTTCTCAAAGAAGCACCCCACCACCACCATCCACACCCTTCTTGCCAGCTCCACACTCCATCAGAAAACCTTGACTTCCTTCCTCCATGGCACTGGCCCTAGTTACGTCCTGCATACAACTCTGACCCTCGCTTTCACCAGCTCCAATGCCCAGAATGACGCCCAACATGTATGGTATCAAGTGTCTCCCGGATGCATGACAATGGTGGCATGCTGACCGCAAGTTCAATTCTCCTGTTCTCGACAGGGCCAGGAAGTAAAGCAGAACGTTCAAGCATGACACTAGAGCTTATTATCCAAGATGTTATTAAGAATAACTTATTTAGCCATAATCTCATAACACTTTGGCGCCAGTTCAAACCATTTCTAGAACAGAGATCTTCAGAGTTTTGTCACAGGAGCTGAAATCCAGCTCAGTTTCTACGTATTTATAGACCCAAATACTTGGTTTAAATCTACAGATCCAAATAACTCAGTTCTGTGGCTGAATGTTTCAGAAAAACTTTTTGGTGCT
Source organism: Carlito syrichta (assembly GCF_000164805.1). Classification (NCBI taxonomy): domain Eukaryota; kingdom Metazoa; phylum Chordata; class Mammalia; order Primates; family Tarsiidae; genus Carlito; species Carlito syrichta. The sequence goes on from NW_007245900.1 coordinate 464,576, forward strand.
GAGCTTACATAATGGTTAAAGAGCTGGTGGGGTGGAATTCCAACACTTCCAATAAAAAGGGAGATCACCAAATCAATGATGTGTTCTAGAGAAATGCCACAAGGAGTGCTTCCCTCTGGCATTATGGCGAATCATCTGGCGGGAAGTGCACGGAGAAGTTATGTGTTCCCCTCTAAAGCAAGATCTAGACGGGGAGTGGTGGCTCACACCTGTCATCTCAGCACTTTGGGAGGCCGAGGTGGGAGGACTGCTTGAGGTTAGGAATTCTAGACCAGCCTGGGCATCACAGTGAGACCATGTCTCTAAAGTGTATGTGGTGTAGTATGTGGTGTGTGTGTGTGTGTGTGTGTGTGTGTGTGTGTGTGTGTGTGTGTACAGAATAACATTTAAACACACACATACACACATTTAAGTCTCCAGTTGGAAAGTGGAGCTCAGAGTGTTGCCTGGCCTGGGGGATGCCGAGGGTGCCCTGTCCCTGCCTGTGTGCCCCTGGCCAGCCTCAGCAGCTGCTAGGCTGTGCCACGGGGAGAGAGCTCTCCTGCGTCTCCTGCACAGCTCCTCTCTCCTGGGCCTCGGCACCAGGGTTTGGCAACCCACTTTAGAGCAGCAAGTGACCTGTGTGACCCGTCCAGTGACACATCGATCCTTCGTCCCTGAGAAATGAATGCATTTGTGGACGGAAAGAACGTTCATGGAAGAGTCTAGTTTCCAGCTCTGGCACGCATTTCTATAAAAAATAACCCCCAAAATCAGATCTTCTCAATTAAAAATTTGCCAGCAGTCCCAGACTAGAAATGAGCTGGTCTGAATTTCAGCCTGGGTCTGCTCCTTCCAACTCTGTAAGCCTCCGTGGTGGGCACCCGGAGACCTCGTAGATGGAGCCAGGGGCTGCGACATGGGAGGGTCATGGTCTTCCATCTCCACCCCTTCTGCATGGCAGCTCAGTCCCCCCTTCCGAGTGGCTCCTCACGTGGCAGGGGGCTTTGCAAACACCCACAGAAGCACTCAGCTGGGCTGAGCTCAGGCTGTGCATCCAAGAACAGAAAAATCACCCAACGCTAGAAAGCGCTCATTTTGTATGACGGTAGCTATAATTATGACAGTTTTGATCAATCCAGCATGACAGAATTGAAGCAGAAATGAAGTATTTTAAATATGAACACTGCTCTTCCTGGGGGGAATGGCAGATAAATAGATGATCACAACACTGTGCCAACAGAAAGCACTAGAATATGTTTTTTTTATTAAATAAGTGGGAAGTTCGGTGACAACTTGACAATAAACAAAAAAGAAAAAGGGAAAAAATCAAAACCCAGCATGAATGTGGCCCAGTACAGAGCTCTTCTGGGTTTGTACAGTTCAAACAAAAATAGCACTGAAGGAATTCTCACCTCCACACGCCATATGCCACATCCGTGGAGTTGTGGGATCCATCAGGCACGAACCCACGGCACAGGAAACTCAAGGGCGTCTCCAGCTATCGGGGTCAGGATATCAACTCCGAACACATGTTGTGTGTGTTGGACTCTTCCAGCAACGTCACACACACTTTACAACTTATTTAGAAGAGGTGGAGGTCTGCTCAGTGTCTCGCCTTGTCTGGAAATGGAAGTGCTCACACTGGAAGGGTTTAGACAACAGTGGATGCCCACAGCGCCGGGTCCTGAGGAAGGACTTCCTACATCACAGCAGCCCACCCCGCTGGATGCCCAAGGGGCTCCTCGCTCCAATATCCTCTGAGAGAATCGTGCCATTTTCAAGTCCCCTGAAGGGACATTCATTGACAAAAGCAGCTGGGTTCGCCGACCACAGAGTAAATGAGAAGTGACACAGAAAATACCATTCGATCCTTTTTTTTGAGTCATTGACAGCCACAGTCATTCATATCATCCATAAATATGACACCATGTCCACTTGACTTAGGACATTAAATTAGGAGTCAGTTTTTGTTGGAGAGTTTCCTTTAAGATAAGAGGACCTACTGTTCAAAAGAATAAGGCCACCCAGCAGGGAGGCTAATGGCTGTAATTCATATGTGGCTGGATGCCGGACCTCAAATATCACCAGAAGGATCATGAGTGAATGCCATCTGGAGTGAGGAATAGACAGTGGGCGAAAGCCCAGACCCCATAGGGGAATCCTGGGCCACTGGTCCTAGGTCTGCAATGGTCAGTGGGGTCTGCATGTCACCTACCTTGTTTATATTTAGGTTTTTTTTTTCCCATCTAAAAATACTCAGGTTGGACAAAGCAGATCCCAAGATCCCTTCGACCTTCATAGTCCTTTAATAATTCATGTAGGAAAAAATACAGCTTGAGATGATAACGCTGGTGACACAAAGTAGCCGCCAAATGGAACATGCTAGCCGATCAATGTTCAACTAAGCAAATACACTACAGATGGAAAGCGATTCTTAGGAAGGAAAAACAAGCAGCGCAGGCCCAAAGCAAGCCCGCCCGCCCTATTTCTTTATAATCAATGCTGTTTCTAATTCGTCTGGGACTTCTTGAGTCCAATTAAACACAGCTAGGGCTTGAATCATCCAAGATCTCACATCCCAGCCCTGTCAGTTTGATGATCGCTATTTTTAACATAGAAATAAATGGCTTCCATGCTTAAAAGCACAGGGGAGGCAAGGCCAGCCTGTGACGTGTGCCTCCTCTCTCCTGCCTCCCTGCCACCCCTCCCATTGTCCCCCAAAGGCTGAAGCCAGCAGCAGCCACCACCACCCCCCACCCCAGATGTGTTCCAGCCTGGGACTATCTCGGTGGCGGTCAGGCTTCCCTCAGCATCTATGTCAGAGTTCTCCCGCCAGCCTTTGGGTATCCTTATCCAGAAAGAGAAACCTAATTAGATGTCAGTTCCCTGTAGCACAGAGGGTGTGGCTACATGAGTTCACCCAAAGAAAAACAAATTTACCCACACCAAGGCCTAAAGATTCTCATTCTAAAACACCCATCACCAGTTTATTCGTTTTCTCTAAGAGCAATACATAGCGTTTTTCAGTGACATAGAGAAAGTGCAGCTCCCCCTCTGAAATGCTAAGGCACCGGGAAGCCTGAATTGCTTCCATAAGAATTTGAAATGTAACCCCCGCTTAATAAAACAACTCAGCCAACGACTTTACACATACACACAGACACCACTTCGCAATTATTGTTCAGTATCTATTAGGACAGGCAGACTGCAACAACAAATGAAACCATGTGTAAACGCAAATGACCTTTTTTTGGAGGGGGGGTGTCCAAAAGTTCCTCCCCTCCTTTCTCCAGTCTTCCTGAAATGACCTCAGTAAGAGAAGTCAATGGGTCACCCACGACTGCCCAGGGCAGCTTTCCCACACAGTTTTTCTCCTGCCTGGCTGAGTCCGAGGGGGCCCGAGAGCAGTCACCTGGGGCATCCCCCACGGAGTTCAACACCGCTGCACAGGCAGGGCTGCCGGGGCCACGCAGGAGTCTCACCAGGCGTGAAGCCAGCGTGAGGGGTGCATGTGCATATTTGTTATCTGTTGAAACACAAACATCCAACAGGGCTAGCGCTACCTTAGTATGGTAGACACACATTAACACACGACCTGCCAGAGCCTTTGAAAGGACAGAACTAGAGCACAGTATTTGGTGACCGACACATAGAAGAACAGACACAATAAAACTGAATGTTAGGGTCCTTTTCTAGCTCTCTGAGACCTTCAGGCTCACGACAGTTGTGTGTAATCAAAGCAAGTTTTTCTCAAGGAAAAATACCCAGTGAATCACCTCTGTGAGAAACCTCATGGTAAATGATGAAATCACATGGTGAATTCACAGCGGAAATGATGCTTCTCGGTGGATGTGGCCAGATAAGAGCTGTGGTCCAGGATTTACCAACATGCTGAGAATTTTGAAAGTGTATCCAAATTCTCCGAAATCCCTTTATATGGAAAGATGAATGGATATTCTAGGTAACAGGGATCCCCCTGCTGACAATTCTTGTCAGAATTCCTTCAGGACAGGCAGGCCAGCTTTTTGGCTTACATCCCAGTCAAGAACTTTCAGTCAAGATCTCTGCCTGAATTGTTTTAGAAATTAAGCAAAGCTCAGAATTCATTTAGCTCTAGAACTGGAAAAATCTTTAGAAATAAAGCCACCCGTGTCACATTTTAGAAAATCAAAACCCAGACATGTTTGGTGACTTCCCCAAGAGAAGTCAGTTTATTTAAATTGTCTGTCTAGTTTATTTAAACCCCAACTTTAAGATTATGAAAGGAGAGATGAGTTATTTTAAAAACTCAAATATAGCCGTCTCATGGACACTAACATACATCAAGAAAACAAAACGTCAGAGGAAATATAAAATCAGTGGACCAACAGCATCACTGCTCAAACTCAGTTTTGAGGGAGTTTCAGAAAAATCACCCACTTTTAGCACAACTTCTCTCTCCTAGCATCTGATCCCACTGACATTTTGATTCATTTTATCAGATTATAAGTGATGCTGTATTTAAGATGAAGAAACGGATGGTGAAATCTGAATCAGAATCCACAATAGAAGAGATTGTAATTAGGATAAAGTTAAACATCCATTAGCACTGGGAAATGTATTTAAGGGAGGGCAGACTTATTGGGGAGTTTTTTTTCGGGGGGGCTCTTTCTAGGTAAATCTTTTACTATTATTTACATAAAGTCCTTTTGGTAATGTGCACCAATATAAAAACTGACAAGACAGAGACTTACTTTTTTTCAAAAAATGAAACAAACTCTGTATGGAAAAAAATAAGAAGACACTTCTGATTTATCAATAGCATCACTAACTAAGATGTGAACATCCTCATAGGTTCCACCATGTTTCCAACCTTAATGCAAATCATTTTTCTAAGCCATCTAGGGACACACACAGGGCATAAACTTTCAAATTCCGCCCAAAACTAATTAACATGGATAAGCTGTAGATGTAATTGAATTCAACCATATCACCCATTTGAGAGGATTGGTTTTAAGGATCAGTCTTGCTCGTGAATGCTGGAAATGTGAGTGGACGTCCCCTCATTCAAACCAGAAAGGATGAAACTGAAGCCAGAGGGTGCTCCGGGGGTTCGATGTCACTGCCTTGTCTCTGTTAAAAGCCCTGGCCATCTGACATTTGATGACATGCCAGACCCCAAGTGTCTGAATCTCCTGTGACACAATCTGTTTATGATGAAGCCACGGGAAGTTGGGAACTCAGCGTGCAACCAACTCTACAAGTTACATATTATATAATGATGCCTCCAATATAAAGCGTGTCAGTTTCACGTCCACAGCAAATGGCTATTGATATCTAACATCTCATGCTCAGCGGCCCTTGACAGATGAGATGAGATGAGATGGTCTCACTGAGTTATTGCAATTGATGTAGAAAGACTCCTTATTCCTTAGTGAGCTCATTCTCCAGAGTCTAATCTGGGGCTATTTCTTAGATACCTCCACAAATACTTCTTTTAAATAGATTTTGTAAGCTTACAGAGTATTTTTATTGTTTTAAAATTCTTACTCAAACAAGCAGGATACAGGCATTTGAGAGACACTGTTTGAGTCTACTTGCACAAACATACATCACGATACATGTCTGAGGAGGTGTGAATTCAACTCAGTAGATATCGATTGCAAAAAAAATTGCACAATGAATATCAATCTAATTAAAAGTTCCTTAGCTTCTGCTTTTCGGTTTCCAAGTTTTCAGAATTATGCATGCAAGCTGACAGTAGTTTTTGATGTGACACAAATTTTAGTTAAATTCTAGGTTATATTATGGAAACTACATCTAGGAAGCACAGACTGTTACTATATTCAAATATATTAATTATGTAAAAGCATTATAAAAGAGAAACCTCTCTAAAACTCAGAGATGACTCTGAAAAAACAGCATGTAACATTATTCCAGTAAATTCCAAAGAATTCTAATTTTGCATTATTGTATTCCCACCACAAATGAATTTTCAACCCTTGATGGTCATCAGTCACAACAGAATTTCTGGTATTTAGTGCTAACTCTTGTGGCTTTTACTACCACAGAAACTGGGATCTAAATTATTGAACAGTCAGTGTTCAAAGGCTGTAAGAAGGAGGCATTCTTGCTAGATATCAAAAGGCCAGGAAGAATAGAATAGAAATATGAGTTTATTAAGATCCTTATTCAAAAGATTTTTTTAAATGTTCAATTTTTAAGATGTAGCTCACACATGACTGTCATCTCCCTCCATTTAGGGCACATCAGAAATCCAGTGAGCACCGCGCAAGCCTCCTCTCCTCACCCTCAGGCATTTCTGGGCATTTTAAATCTATGGGGACAAGTCTGAAACTCACCAGAAACTCAAAGTACTGACAGGTACAAGGAGAATTCTAGTAGTATGCTACTTATAAGTTCCTTTACAAATGCCTTACTATGAAGACATTACGGGAATCACTGCTTCCAGCTGACAGCAAATAAGAGTTCCCTAGTTTAATAACAAAATTATAAACACACATCAGAAAGAAGGATTTGAATGTCCCTGCACAACTGACATCTCAGTTTAATCACGGGCACCTCAGCTTAATCAGGAACATTGATCACTAGCACGCACTTGAACGTGAATGACTATTTCTTCCAAGGCAGCTAGCCTCCCTGTTCTGAAAGAAAAATAAAACCGGTCACTGAACCACAGCTCCAGCAGGACACGATCCAGCCACTGACAATACTGACTCCCAAGATAGTTTTTGAACGGCCCATTCAACTGACAACGTGATCGATTAACCGCACCTGAAACAGACCTCGGCTGGGGACGCTGCCTGGCCCCATCCACTGATCCGGCTTGCGACAGATCCAGGGGACTAGGAAACTGCACTTAGTCCTTACAGACTGCTCTCAGAGAACACCATCTGGGAGACCTTTTGCATCTAAGATTAAAGCCCCAAGGCTTACTGTGAGCCCGGCCTGCCTGCGGGAGGAGCAGGGGAGGGAAGCGCTTACTTCGAAAATGCTCCGAAGCGTAATAATAGACGTCCTCGTAGCCCTCGTGGTAATCCTCCTCGGGTCGGTACCTCTTCCCCTTTCTCCTCCTAGACCTTCTGACGGCCCTGATGAAGCCCAGGAAGCGGTCCATGTCTCCCCGCAGCCGGCACGGCGCCCCGAGCACCCGCAGCCCCGCCGCTGACCAGCACCTGCCCGGCCCGGGCAGCTGGCTACCCACCGGCTGGCGCCTGAGCCACCATCAGCGCAGGCACTTCGGC
>NW_007245900.1:472232-491251 GCF_000164805.1 Carlito syrichta
CCTCTTGCGAGCCCCACCCCGTCCCGGCGTCCCGCATCTCAGCGCAGCCCGGCCGCTCGGGCAGGCGCCCGGAAGGGCTATTGTTTGGCCAGGGCGGCGGGGAAGCCTGGGTGATCTCTGCACACCCAGCAGCCAGCGCAGTGGTTCCCTCCGAGCACAGCCCTCCCAGCACAGCCCTCTGCTGACAGGCGGCCGGGTGTGTTAATTGGAGCAGCAGGGAGGCACAACAGCTGCTCCGAGCCACACGCTCAGCCAGGCATCAGCCCGGGCCCAGCCCTGATGGCAACATCAAAACACGCTTCGCTGAGGGGCTCCGGGTGGGCTCCGTGTTGGCGCCCCACTCTCAGCAGGCAAGGGGGCCACCGCCCTGGGAAGAGACTGTAAAAAGTCTCCCTCCACTGCCACCCACCTCGAGCAAACCTGGGCGGCTACACCTCAACGCACAGGCGGGCAAGGGGTCCCACCATGAGCAGACCCGCATCCTCCTGGGGGAGACAGTGGAGGCAGAAACGCCTTGTCCATCCTTAATCGTTAAAAACTCCAAGCTTAAAAAAATGTTTTCTGAGCAGGATGGCAAGAAGCACCTGAGACCAGAGAGAGGTCCACTTCAAGTCTAGATGGGTCAGCGTTAGCCTTGGATAAGCTTTCTCTTCCTTTCTTCTGCATCAGGTCTCCATACGTGAATGAGAATTTCTGACACCAGGAAGAGTTCGACATGTTTACAACTTAATTAACCGAGCATGTGGGCACACTACCTGCTAAACTGGGGCTGCCCTGCAGCTCTATGGGTGCAGAAATCCCGTTTTTCTTGCCGTACAAAGGCTGCTCGGTGTCCGGGTGATGCCAAGGTTGCAGGACCACCCCAGAGGGAACCGACGGCACCTTGCACTTGCTGTGGTCAGAGTCCCAGCAACTTGACCACACTTTAATCTAGATTTAGCTACTTTCAGATACCAATTGCTAATGGTGGGATAGCGAGACATTTACTTCAAGAGGAAAATAGCTATGAGCAAAGAATATTTCGGTTCTGAAATACGTAAAGTTACCTGCAACGGCTCCATGAGTTTCCCGTATTCTGAGAGGTTTCCCGTGGTTTTATGGCTTAGGAGTGAGTTTGTGAAAAGAAACACAAACTTAATGATGCTGAAGAAAGATGCTATAAAATGTTTCATGAACCTCTTTAAACAAAAAGTTCCCTTGTCCTTTGGTTCCAAATCCTCCCTTTATTATTCAGACTCCTTCAACCAAGACAAACTAGAACAATTAAAAAACAATGAACCAGAAATTTGAAAGTCTGGATTCTAGACCTTGACCAGGCCACTAAATAAGCAATAATACATAATTTTTAAAATTTAATCTCACATCCCTTGCAATGAGGTATCAGTGTACCTCCATGAATGAACAAAGAAAGTTCAGAGGCATGTTAGTGGCTTGTCACAATTATGTAGCTGACACCGTTAAGGAATTTTCATGCAAATTCAGAGATGATCTTGTCTAGATAAGAATTACATGCATTCAGGTTCATTCTTTTCTATGTCAGTTTGTTCCTGATATGGAGTTTGAAAACCCTTGTTGGCATTCATTTTGAACGGATCAAAGGTGTACCCTGGTTTGTGTGATCGACTCCTCAACTACATGTTGTCCCCCAGAAATAATGCAGGAAACAAACTTTACTCACACACCCGAATGACCGTGACTCCTAAATTAGCAGAGTCCACAGCGCTTAAGGTTTGTACTTAAACAGCTTCAAGTTCCATCTGAAAGAACTAGCATAGAACAGAGAAGACTCCTTTTGCACAGGACAACTTTCCACATTCCACTAGAGTTGACTGACTTTTAGTTTTCGGATGTCAGGAGACTGATTGTCCCAAGCAGTGGCATGCAGCCATGTTCTGCACAAGAACCCAGGCAGACCGCGTAAAATGATCTCTAGACCAAGCTGTTTGTTTTCAGAAACAAACGGGAATTGTGCCTGAGCACCTTTCTCTTATGGGCTTACTTCTGAAGGTTTGCTTTGGAGGGTTCACATGTGAGGATGTGACTGGACAGAGGCTGTTTTGACACCTGGTGAGGTCTGCTGGTGCCGGAGGTCAGAGTGATGGAGCCACAGCCCGAAGGCATGCGGGAGGGTGGAACAGCCCACCAACTGACAACTGATGACCACCAGGTGGCTGGGAAGCAAGAGCAGGAAGGTGTGGCTTCAAGGCAGTCTCCGGCGTCTCAAAGAACGAAGTATGTGTTACAATCCAAAAGACAGGAGGTGATGCTGGGAGCAGTGGAAGTGGTTCCTTGGGCTGAGTCCTCCTGGGCCCACACCTCTGTATCTTTCCCGTCTACCAAAATGCACTGCGGCCCGCAGCGATGGACCCGTCAGGAGAGCGGAGCACAAGTCCCCTCTGGTCCGCTCAGCCAGGCGTGCCGCTCCCTCTGCAGAGGGGCTGAGCCTCACCCTGTGGCACAGCCCAGGGAAGTGGTGCCCCTTGCCAGTCACTACACCCTACAGTCTGCATAGTTGGGACACTTCAGAGGTGGCAAATGGCTGTTCACAGAGCAAATATTTTCCACCAGCATGTTTTGTTTGGCGCATACAAGTGTTTGGGGTTTCGCTGTTGTTTCTTTAACTGGACTGGCATCTAAGAGTCAGGGGATTTCACAAATAAATTAAGCCTCAAATCTATCACTGAAACATCAACAGATCTGGCAACCTGGGCCCTCCTCCACTGTGGCAACCATTGGTGACAGCTGCATGGTGACGGCCACCCACAACCAAACACGTGCTTTCCATTCAGCCTGGGCCCTTCCTGGTCCCACCGCCCCCAGTCAACCCCGGCCCCTGCGGGTCTTGCTGCTTGTGACCCATGGTCGAGGCGCCATCCTGGCTGGCCAGTCCCCAAACACTCGTTCCTTTGGGAGAGGCTCCAACATCCTGTGCTTCCACGTGAAGAAAGGAGACCATTAGAACAGATGGCTCTCCGTGAAGCTAAATGTTCACTAAAGTACCATATTAAATTGCTCAGGAAAATTTGTTCACATGAGAAAATAAAGCAGGTTGGATTACTCAGCAAAATGTACTTCAACCAAGAATAGCAAATATATGCTAACAAATATATACATATTGTGTGTGTGTGTGTGTGTGTGTGTGTGTGTGTGTGTGTGTGTGTGTGTATCTTTTGAGATGAAGTCTCACTCCGTCGCCCAGGCTAGAGTGCCGTGGCATACTCACAGCCACCCCAGTGTCAACCTGCTGGGCTCCAGCGATCCTTCCACCTCAGCCTTCCAAGTGGCCGGAACTACAGCTGCAGGCTACCATGCCAGGCTCATTTTTTGATTTATTGTAGAGACGAGGGCTTACTAAGTTGCCCAGGCTGGTCTCGAATCCCTGAGCTCAGACAATCCTCTCACCTCAGCCTCCAAAGTGCTGGGATTATAGACCTGAGCCACTGCACCCAATGTATATTTAAATACACACTTAATACTATGTATTTAAGTAAGCAGACCTGACCCTAACAGAAGATGGAGTTCGATCCCTGCAACCGTTTCTCAGGCATCATTCTGAGTTTAAGAGGGGACGAGAAGTCATTCCTCACAAGGATCCCAGGATAAAGCCCAGGCTGGTCCCTGTACTCTCACGCTGTGGACAAATGCCTTACGCCTGTAGAAAAGCACTAGCTCCCATGCTCGGATGATTACAGATGGGTTTCCACTGAACAGAACCTGCATTCACGTAGACATGTGTACAGGGTGCACCGGACGCGTTCAGCGGACACAGAGCACCCTCCGCTGCCACCACAAATGCCGATGGTACCCGCCCCCCTGCATTGTGACAGCCCAGAATGTAGGGGAAAAAATCATTATTTTTAGAAGATGTTTTCCCTGAATAATTCCTGACTGGGTTTCTAATTTGATTCTGCCCAATCACTAATTATTTGTGCTGTTGACTAAATAAAGCACGGAACCACCTGCTAGACTGACACACACTGCACAAGTGTGTTGGGCTGCAAACTCATGGCCACGCTACGCCAACCCATCCATCTGTGAGCTAGTTCAAGGTCGACCCTCCATTGGCTACAAGATTCCAAGCGAGAAAGACAGTGGAGGACAGGGCTCGTGGTTTGATCATGTTTGCTTACTGAGCGTGAAATGAAATTTAACTGAGACATGTCTGCATTTATAAATTTATTGTGGTTGTTGAGACTTCTTGCAAAATGAAATGTCAGGCCGTCATTCTGAGATTCCAAACATATTAAGCTCCAAAGGGCTCGGATGACTAAGGTTATTCGCTCAGTTTTCAAATGTTGTCTTTTCCTATCCCAGAGAATTAATTAATATACTCGCTAAGTGTGGGATGAACACAGAGAGTAAAAGTAAAAGCATAGAAATAGTTTCCGAATTGGAAACGCTAAGTGTGCCACCTGACTGTCGGAAGGGGTTTGAAAATGCCCGTTGTATGAAAATTCGGTTTTTTCCCTGAAGGTGTGTGTGTCTTAGAAGGAAAGGTCTGGACTAGAAAGCCTCTTCTATCTACAAGATGCTATTATAGTGATGGAGCCGGATGCTTTGAAGTGATGAAGAACAGAGTGCTGATCGCGAAGTCTTTTGAGGTAATAGTGAGACTTCACAGCAGCAATTCAAGCTCCATAAGGGCTGGCAGCTCTGAAGAATGTATGACCTAACAGCTCTGAGTTCCTGGGGGTTCATTTCATTCACTCATTCCCGGCTCCTGTTCTCTCTCTCTCTCAGCTTTCCTCCTTCCCTCTCTGCCCCTCCCTCCCACTTCCCCTCCCCTTTCTCTTCCACTTCCTCTTACCCCCTCCTCCCTCTCCCCCTCCTTCCCTCCCTCACTTCTCCCTCCTTCCCCATCCATCTCTCCTTCCCTCCTACACTTCCTCCCCCCCCTTCTCTCCGTTCCTCCCTCCCTTCTGTCCTCAACCCTACTTGTCCTTTCAAGCTACTTGGACGGCAAGGAAAATCTATTTTTAAACGTCACACATTTATTTATTCATTCATGTTTGTTTCCTGGTTGGTTTCACCAATGCGTGGAATTTCCGCTCAGGTTTTTTAATTGACTCATTTGGCTGCAGAAACCTTTTCTCGGTATTTAAAATATTTTCCTAGGGTCCAATTTCGAGGCTGTCACGAATAATCTAATTGGAGTGTGACTTCCATCCTCTAAATGCACTTCTAGGTGACGCTCTCTACCGCCTTGGCCATGTTCTCTTCAAACCATTTCTCAGACACCCGATCCTAGTTGCCATGGATCAGCAAACTGGCCTAGTTTGGCATCAGATGCTCTCAAGCACTGGGGGGCTGTGGCTGTCTCCCCTGGGTGGCCAGGCCCTGGCCCCCTCTTTCCTTTTGCCATGGCACTGCTGGCCAGCTCACCGATGGAAAGGAAAAAAATTACTGAGACCACAAAGAGCTTTTGTTGATCTGAGTTATACCTATTGATAGTTACCATATTAAACATTAAAATGGAAAATTTTTAAATTATTACCAATTTATTCAACAATAAGTGCATCACATGCTAACATAAATAACGTATTTCATAAAAAATAATTACATGTATTAAATTTAAAAATGTAGTGAGGAGGAGCCAGGCTCGGTGGCTTAGCCTGTAATCCCGCGCCTTGGGAGGCTGAGGTGAGTGGATTGCCTGAGCACGTGGGTTTGAGACCCGCCTGGGCAGCGAGACCTCATCTCTACAATAAATCAAAAATCAGCCGGGCGTGGTAGTGCGCGCCTATATTCCAGCTACTTGGAAGGCTGAGGCGGAAGGATCGCCGGAGCCCAGCAGGTTGAGGCTGCGGTGGCCGGGAGCGGCCACTGCACTCCAATCTGGGCAACAGAGTGAGACTCCAACTCAAAAAAAAAAAAAAAAATGTAGTGAGGAGACTGGCATTGTTTTATATTTTTAAAAATCTGTTCAACATGTAGCTTAATAGGAAAAAGTTACATTTTCATGTCGATTCTGCATTCAGTCTGTTGCAATATGTTGTTTGATCAGAATATACATACCAAGAAAACCCAAACTCACACAGAAATGTAGTTGAAAAAGGAAGTAGATCGAAAGCCCTTCCAGACAATTTTGGGTATTATTCCATGATACTATGGCAGAATTCAACAAAAGGCAGTTTCTTAAAGATTAGTTGTAATGCAGAATCTGGACTTTTGTCAACAAACTTTTTGTACTCTCCAACATTAAAGACCTTGGTCTATCTTACACTTCAAATATATCTTTATACATGATTTTATGCATCATGAGTTGGTGTTGGGAAAATACTAGTTCACGAAGTTACGCAGGTCTTCCAGATGTAGACACATTTCATGTTTCACTGCACAATTTCAAACATCACATTCATTATCACTACTGATCTCATCCAAAAGTCCTTCAGTACGCAGGGAGGCTGTCAAGTTCCTTGAGGTGGATACAAGTTTTATAAAGTTCCCACCCTCGCTTGAAAGCCTGCCTTTAATCACTGGCAACGAATGTTATCTGTCATTATCCTTTAAGTGATGAATGAATTCATTTTGTTCATTTCTGAGGAAACGTCTGCCAAATGCCGGAGTCTGAATAACTACAGTCTGCCTATTTTTTCAATGAAAATGTTACTCCATGGGAAAAGCAGCTAATTCAGATCGCAACTCCGACATGCCAGCAAGTGCGTTTTCTGTGGCAGCCCCAGGACTCTGGCATGCAACGGGAGGGCGTGAACAGTACTTTCTATCTCCTTGGCACAGAATATCAAAAAAGTATCTATTGTTTCTTCAAGACCTTCTTTGGCGAACCCTGCCTTTTGTTCTCCACTGCACGTGTGGTGGGGAGGGACTTGCTGGCTTGGTGCCGCTGTTCTGGTGCCAACTCTCCAGAGGTGATGCCCCCTCACGGGCATCAGCAAGTCACGTGGACCCCGGTGGTCTGTGGACCGCACTTTGAGGACACTGCTGTTCTGACCCACAGGGGATTGCCAACAGCAGAGCCTCGGTTTCCAGTTATTTGCTCCAAACTCTGATAAAGGGTGTCCAGAAAAATCTTAGTGCAGTTTAGAGCTTTAATCATTTTCAAAGTTACAAATACTAACAACTCGGTCAGTTGCTTTTCACATGTATTTGGTGCATTTGGAAGAAAAACACCTGAATGCAGCATTCTGGCCACACCTATTATCAGGCGGCTTGGTCCACAAGCCCCCCGCTGGCCACTTCTGTTACCCAATCCGCCTCTGTCATACATTTTGGTAAGGGAATGTCCAAACTAGTGTGTATACAGCAAACCCTTTGTTGTTGTTGTTGATTTTAAAGCTGGGATAATAAATGCAATCCTTTCAGTTAATGAAAGTTTCTGTCAAGTTATGAAATGAACTAGAGCACAGCATAAGAAGGTCGTGATGTTCAACTGTAATAAGAAACGTCAATATGTTTAAATGCTAACAATTAACCTTTCAAATGTTGTCTTCTGTAAGTAATTATGCTATACTATTCTTAGGTTATTTGTTTCCCAGAGAAATTGTGGTAAAAACATATGAATTAAGCCATTTGCCCAAAGTTACTAAATCTTTATTGAACAACTATTATATCCCAGGGTTCAGGCTGGGCATTGCAAAATACACAGTAAAGGAATCTTTAAGGTAACATACATTGCTACATTGAACCTATTTTTTTTTTTTTGAGTTGGAGTCTCACTCTGGCACCCAGACTGGAGTGCAGTGGCTACTCCTGGCCACTGCAGCCTCGATCTGCTGGCTCCGGCGATCCTTCCACCTCGGCTTTCCAAGTAGCTGGAACTACAGGCGTGCGCTACTACGCCCGGCTCATTTTTGATTTATCGTAGAGATGAGGTCTCGCCAAGTTGCCCAGGCGGGTCTCAAACCCACAGGCTCAGGCAATCCACTCACCTCAGCCTCCCAAAGTGCTGGGATTACAGGCTGAGCCACCGAGCCCGGGTGAACCTATTTTTTAATAATGCTAGTACAAGGTAGCTTTTGCGATTTACATGCCAAAAGGTCAAACTAAACGGATGATTTTTACTAGTCACGTCAAAATTCACGGCTTCCGGTTTCCAGGTTAATGTCTCAGGAGCAGAGTTGTCCCTACCCCACCCTAATGACAAGTAAGAGGCTAGCAAACTGAAAAGTCAACAACTCTTCTTGAATCCTTCAGAAAAGCGAGACCCCAGGGTACACCAGTGCCCTGAGATTGGAGTTTGGGGAGGCTGACAGATGGGTCAGAGAATCACAATTTTCCAGAGCACAAGTCAAAGCAGAAACATCTGTAGGAACCAGGGCAGATGGAAGAAGGTCTGCACTGGAACTGATGGACCAGGGAAGCTCAATGTAGACAAGCCTGACAGATAAGATAAAATCTCCAGGGAGCAAAACCATAGTGAGTTTTACCTCCTGAAACTTGATGAGGCTCTCACAGTGGATGATCAGGAAGGGGGGAAATAAGCCTTTAGGAATGCGCCAGAGCTGCTCTGTTCTTAAGGAGGTCAGTCTTAACTAAGACAGGGCCTCATCTGCTGGGGTTTTATCAGATTCTAACTGGGGGTGGGGGGTGCGGGCGCTCAGCTGCAGCCCTCTGTAGATACCCAGTCCTGCCAACAGAGGCACAGAGGCTGAAGAGCAGAGAGGCCCTTGCGAAGTTCCAACCCAGAGGCCAGGCTCAAGGGAGCACAGAGGCATAACCGCAGGGACACAGCACGTCCCCTCCTCACGCCTCGCCACCACACCCCGAGAGGCCTGTTCACTAGAGTTCCTTTTATCCCCTGCATTATGTCCAGCTTTCAACAAAAAAATCACAAGACATAGAAAAAAAGCAAAAAACACAGACTGAGACAGAGCCACCATCAGAACCACACTCGGATACGGCAAGCATGCTGAAGTGATCAGGTGATGAGTTTCAAACAGCTATTGCTGACATGCTAAAAGCTCTAGTGGAGAAAGTAGATAACCTGCACAGAAAGATGGATACTGCTGGCATCGAGATGGAAGTTCTGTGAAAGAATCAAAAAGAAATGCGAGAGATCAAAAACACTGTGACAGACAGTGCCTTTGATGGGCTCGTTAGACTGGACACAGCCGATGAAAAAGGATCGCTGAGCTCGAGGATATGTTCACTGAAACACAGAGGAGCAAAGAGAAGAAACCTGGAAAAAAAGAACCGAACATGGAAGAGCTGTGGAAACTACACAAGCTGTAACTTACACACAAGGCAACACCACAAGAAAAACAAAGAAGGGAACAGAAGGAATCTTTGAAAAAATAATGACAGCATTTCCCCCAGATGAATGTCAGACACCAAACCACAGAGTCAGGAGACTCAGTGAACACCAAGGAGGACACATGGCAAGACAACTATACCAAGCCAGGTTATAGTCAAATTTCACAAACCAAAGGCAAAGAGAAAATAGGAAATGAAGCCAGAGGGGAAAAGCACCTTGCCCATAAGGAAGCAAAAATAAGAATTACACATGGCTTCTCAGAAACCAAGCAAGCAGGTCGAGAGTGGAGTGAAATAGTTAAAGTGTTGAGGAAAAAACAACCACCACCACAACAACACCAGCCTGGAATTCTGTATCCTGTGAAATTATTCTTCAAAAGTGAAGGAGAAACATGTTCTTACATAAACATTGAGGAAATCCGTTGCCTGTAGGTCTTCCTTATAAGAACCGTGAAAAAAAATGTTCTTCAGAAAAGGGAAATTGAGACAGGTCAAAAACTCAGATCAACATAAAGAAAGAAAGAACACTAGAGAGGGAATAACTGAAGGCAGATGAAAACTTCTATTTTTTTTCTTGTTTAACAACAGTTTGTTCGAAATAATAATGGCAACAATGTATTCAATGGCATATGCCTTTACATGTATACATGTGGTAATGTATGCTTATATGGAAGTGAAATGAATGACAGCGTGTGTACAAGGGAGAGAGGAATTAGGGAGATTTTGTCATTGAAATCTACTTGTACTATCTGTGCCTCTATTTGAAAGTGGGCATGGAGTAGTTATAAATGTACCTTGCAAACTTTAGAACAACCACTTAAAAAAGTAAACATAATAATAATAATTGATGTATTAAGAGAAAAAAATGGAATAATATAAAATTCTCAACTAAAACCACAAATGGCCGGGTTCGGTGGGTCATCCCAGCACTTCGGGAGGCCGAGGCGAGTGGATTGCCTGAGCCTGTGGGTTCAAGACCAGCCCGGGCAACTTGGCAATTCCTCGGCTCTACAATAAATAAAAAAATTAGCCGGGCGTGGTAGGGCACACCTGTAGTTCTGGCTACTTGGAAGGCTGAGGCAGAAGGATTGCTGGAGCCCAGCAGATTGACACTGGGGTGCCCGTGAGTGTGCCACTGCACTCCAGCCTGGGCGACAGAGTAAGATTCCACCTCAAAAAAACCAAAAATAAACTCCCACAAATGGCAGAAAACAAATGGAAGAAAGACAAAAATTTACCAAGAGTAACGAATATAAAATCATAAAAATATAGTGAATTTTCATCCAACTGGGTCGCAGTCACTTTAAAAACACACACACAACAGAGTTTATTAGAGTGAATCCAAAAACAAGCACCAACTATGTGTTGTCAACAACAAAAACAAAAAAACCCACCTTAAAAAAAAGAATGGAAAAAGATACACTTTGCTGATGCAAGTCAAAATAAAGTCAGATTCGCTATATTAACTTCAGACAGTAGATGTCAAAGCAGGAAAGATGATCAGGGATAAAGAGGGGGTGTTATATCATAATAAGGAATCTATCTTCAAGAAGACATGGCAATCCTTAATGTCTGTGTGCCCAAGAACAGAGTGCTAAAATACCTGAGGAAAAAAATGATGAGATGGATCCACTATGAAACTGGAGACTTAAACTCTCCTCAGAAATGGACAGATCCAGCAGACAGAGAATCAGTAAGATACAGTTGAATTCAGCAGTGTCATCAATCACTGGATACAACCAACACCCGCACATGGCTTCATTCAACAGCAGCAGAATATACATTCAACTTAAGCGCACATGGAACACACACTAAGTTACATCACATTCTGGGTCTTACACACCTTAACAACTTTAAAGAACTATAAATCATACAATATATGTTCTCAGATCAATGGAATTAAACTAGAAATCAGTAACAGAAAGATAGCTGAAAAGTCCTAAAATATTGAAGATTAAACAATACACGTCTAAATAACACATGGTTCAAAGAAGAAATTTCAACAGAAATTTAAAAAAAATATTTTGAGCTAAGTGAAAACAAAAATAGAACTTGCCAAAATGTGTTGGATGCAGAGAAAGAAATGCTTAGAGGGAAATTTATATCATTGATTGCATAAATTAGAAAAGAAGTAAGATTTCATTCAATAATTTAAGCTCCTATCCAAGGAAACTAGAAAAAAAAAGAAGAAATTAATTCCAAAGTAAGCAAAAGAAAGAAATAATGAAAATTTGAGCAGAAATCAATGAAACTGAAAACAGAAAATTAATAGAGAAAATCATCAAAAGCTGGTTCTTTGAAAAGATCAATATAATTGATAAGCCCCAAGTGAAGCCAAGAAAAAAATAGAGTACAAATTACTAATATAAAAAATGAAAGAAGAGACATCACTGAAGATCATATGGTCAGCAAACGAATAATAAAGGAATACTATGAACAATTCTATATCCACAAATTTGATAACTCAGGGGAAAAGGAACAACTCCTTGAAAGACATAATCTGCTGAAACTCGCCAAAAGAAACAGGCAATATGAATAGGCCTGTATCTATTAAATAAATTAAACCAATAATTTATAAACTTGTAAAACAGAAAACACCAGGCCTAGATACATTGAGTAATGAAATCTATCAAGCATTTAAGGAAGAAATTATACCAATTCTCTACAATCTCTATCAAAAGATAGCAGAGGTAATAATTCCTGACTCATTCTATGAGGCCTGCGTTACCCTAATACCAAAACCAAACTAAGACATTACCAGCAAAGTGTAAATTAATATCTCTCATGAACATACAACATTTCTCAACAAATGATTAGCAAATTGAATCCAATAGTGTGCTAAAAAAAATTATACACCATAGCCATATGGGATTTTTCCCAGGCATACAAGACTAGATTGATATTCAAAAAGCAATTAATGTAACCGATTGCATCAATAGGCTAAAGAAGGAAAATTACATGATCATATCAATACATGAAGAAAAAGCATTTGGCAGGATCCAACCCTCATTCACGAAAAAAATTCTCAGCAAACTAGAAACAGAGAGGAGCCTCTTCAATTTGATAAAGAACATCTTTAAAAAAAGAAAGAAACTTACAGCTCATATCATTCTTAAGACGAGAAACTATAACTTTTCCACTAAGATCAGAAAAAAGGCAAGGATGTTCCCTCATCACTCTTTTTAAACATTGTATTAAAAGTCCTAGCCAGGCTCGGTGGCTCAGCCTGTAACCCCGTGCCTTCGGGAGGCTGAGGTGAGTGGATTACCTGAGCCCGTCTGGGCAGTGAGACCTCATCTCTACAATAAATCAAAAAATCAGCCAAGCGTGGTATAGCACATGCCTGTAATTCCGGCTACTTGGAAGGCTGAGGCAGAAGGATTGCCGGAGCCCAGCAGGTTGAGGCTGCGGTGGCCAGGAGCGGCCACTGCACTCCAGTCTGGGCGACAGACTGAGACTCCAACTCAAAAAAAAAAAACAAAAAACAGTCCTAGCTAATGTAATAAGACAAGAAAAAGAAATCAAAGGTGTACATATGTAGAGGGAAGAAACAAAATCTGTCTTTTTTTGCAGATGGCATGATAGCCTATGTAAAAATCCTAGAGAATCAACAAAATTTTTTTCATGACTAATAAGTAGTTATAGCAAGTCTGCAAGAATACAAGGTCAATTGTTCCCCCTACTTTTTTTTTAACATGAGGTCTTGCTAGGTTGCCCAGGCTGGTCTCAAACTCCTGGCCTCATGCGATCCTCTCACCTCAGCCTCCCTAAGCACTGAGATGACAGAAGTAAGCCACTGCACCCCACTTTGAATTATTCTGTATGATACTACAATGTCATTCATTACCTTTGTCAAAACATATAGAATGTACAACAGCAAGAGTGAACGCTCACATCAACGAGGCACTGTGGGTGATAAAGATGTGGTGTCAATGTAGGTTCCTCAGTTGTAACAAATGCACTGCTCTGGTGCAGGATGCTGGTAGCTGGGGAGGTTGCTTGTGCTTGGGGGTTTACAGGGACTCTGTGCTTTCTGTTCAGTTTGGCTAAGAACCAAAGCTACTCCAACATATAAAACCTATTTAAAGAAAACACATCCAACCTAATTCTTCTCTAGCAGTTACAGTAAAAGGATAAACTTTGGTAGAGACAAAGTAAAATTTCACTAAAACGTTTATTTGACATGTTTTATAAATATACTATTAAGATAATGAGGCCAGGCGTGATGGCTCAAGCCTGTAATCCCAGCACTTTTGGAGGCCGAGGCAAGAGGACTGCCTGAGCTCAGGGGTTCTAGACCAGCCTGGGCAACTTGGTGAGACCTCATCTCTACAGTAAATAAGTAAAAAAAATATTAGCCAGGCATGGTAGCGCACGTCTGTAGTTCCAGCTACTTGGAAGGCTGAGACTCCAACTCAAACAAAAAAAAAAAAAGATAATGAGTTCTATGGAAATGGGGCTAAGGATTTTGCATCTCAGCAAAAATATAGAAAGTACAGAAAGCAACAGAGTTCACAGGTCTTCATGGCTCTTCTATTGTCACAGGCACCACGAGGGCTCAACTCAGAGGCGTCATGGCTTGTGCCACCACAGAGCTCCCTCACTTCCTGCTTTCTGACATAAGAAATGGAGTGTTGATTCAGATCTTGCCTGTGATTTTCTAGCTTAGGTTGAGAAGAGGTTAATCCAATATCAGCCCGCAAAGACAAAAAATATCATCCCGTCAAGTTCCTTTGGCCAAGGATTTCATTTTCCCTGGCGAAATTGAGTCAGTGGCAATTGCTCCCTCTTCTGCAACTCACTCTTCTGAGTTTTGGAAGCAAACCAATCACTGAGCTCACCAGTGGTCTCCTCTGCGTATGGTCCTGGGGACAGAGGGGTTTGTGCCGAAAAGTGTGAGGCTGAGTATAAGACGTGGACCCCCACCAGAGGCAGGGGGTTTCTGTGGACCTACCACCAGGCAACACGAAGTGGAGGCCCGGCCCCAACCAGGTCATGATCTCATGGGTTGGGTGTGTCACATGGGTGTGTCACACACATGGGTGTGGTCCAGTGTCACATTTGTGGCAGGAAAGGGCCCTTGGAGGATAAGCATTTCTTACCGGGGACCAGAGACTCCAGAGATGGAGTGACTTCTGACTTTTGTGTGTGTGCGGGACATCTCAACACACGTCCCTCCTTTCCAATGACCCGGCATTCAGAAAGCATCGTGCAGGTAAAACACGTAGCAATATTTTGTTTCAGGAAGAAACGAAATAGCCTACTGTGAGGGTCGCCAAAAACCCAGAAGCCGTGTAGCCACATGCACAGGAGCGGAAGACCTGGGAAGAGGTCGTGTTAATGATTTTCACCAGTAATGTTTTATGACTAATGGAACCATCTACTTTCACAGCATACCTGTGAAACTCCCAATGGCCGGCATACCATTTCTTTTGTAAAGCCAAAGCCAGTGATGCAGAAACAGGTCCTTACCAAAAATGGACCTGGCGACGTGTCCCCAAAAACCCCCACTAATGGTGTGACCTTGGGCAACAAACTGAGCCTCTTGAGACCTGTTTCATCTGCAACACAAGGGGACTGAGCAATATGGCAGACTACGTGTTTGCAAGCCCTAAATCCCACAGTTACATGTCCTCAGACATGTGAACGTCTTCAATAGCAAAATTCCCTAGGAAATTAAGGGAGTGTGGTGAAGAATTGTTTTTTTACAATTCTGTGTTATTTGATACACGTTGGCAATGGTTCTCAAGTCGCCACCTTTGTGTTTTCTGTGGGAGATTAAAATTCCTTGAGGATAGAGATCTCTAGGTTTCTATTTGGTTAATTACCCAATAATGTCTGGTAAAGCGCTTTGCACATTAACATTTTCAGGATAAAAATGATCAACAATCCTTTAAAGCTTTTCTTGGTTTATAAAAATACCATATCAGCTAAGCTTCATTGTTTTCCTTCTTCAGTATCAAGAACATGCTCTGGCACCTCACACGGACCCCTCTCTACAGCAGGCAAAGTAAGATTTTGTACTTTTACCCCCAAAAGGAGGCATATCACAAAACCAACATTGGAAATCAAGTGTTACTTGGGAAACACCGCCTGCAATACCAGAGAGTAATTCCTCCATACACATACGTTCCCAGACCTGAGAATTCCAGCACTGACAACACTCATGGGTGCAGACTCTGAAAGAAGGTGTTCTGGAAGGCTTTCCCAAGACAGCATTCTCCTCCCTCCCTTCCACCTCCAGACATGAAAAGATAGCCGCGTGCTTTTCACGACCGAAATTCTTACTGGACGGTATGCAAAAGAGCACATCCAGTGCCATCCTCAACCCTGCAACGGGGAGTCTGAGGGTCCCCGGGTGGCCAGCTCCCCCCGCTGACACCGTCCTTTCCAGGAGGTGCCTGGCAATGGCCCCTGCTGGGCCATCTCTGGGTCAGCCTGACCTGTATTACCTTAACGGCATCCCCAGAGGTCCTTGAGTCACCAGGATTCCTGCAAAGGTGGGTGGGGCCTGGCCCCCAAGCACAAAGAGATTCAGGGTCAGGCATTCTACATCAGCCCCAAACTCAGGCATCCTGAGCCACTCCGCAGGGTGAGGGGTGCAGAGCCAAGGGCTGCGGCTACAGGGCGGTCTCAGAGAGGTCTGCGTGGGCAGCAGAGAGAACACTGCACATGTGGCTGGAGCTCCGGCTGGGGAGAGGCTGGATGCCAGTGTCCTTCCCCAGTGTCCTTCTTGGGGTGGCGCCAGGCATGACTGCAGCCTCAGGATGGCACCGGCTCTTCCTGGTTTCAGGTGGCTCGGGATTTGATAGGGCTTTGGTGCGACAAGTCGTGTGGACACCAACTCCCTCCCTGCCAAGTTCAATGCCCTCCTCGTAATCCAGACATGTGGGGACCACTTTCTCTTTCGGCGGGTCCAAGGATGAGACGAATCGCTCACATGCTTTGGGGTTAAACGACTCAGGGGACACATCATTCAAGGGCAGTTACACCAAGAAAAGGTCGTGCAAAATGAATCCACCTCAAATGGACTCGTTTATAAAAAATCCTGGCATCTCTGGGCACGTCCGCCAAGTTGCATGATGTTATTGTCAATACCATTAACATTTGAAGCTCAATTGCATCGTTTACAGCAGAAATAAGTCTGGAAAAAGGAACCAAAAAAGGAGTAAAGTCTTGACTTATCTTTCTAAACAGGGGCACAGTCTTTTAAAATTACCAGAAATGTATACATTAGCACAAAATTATAGGAAGCAAAATTTAACATCTTTCACTTCATATTGGACTTTTATTTTTTTTTAGAGACAGGGTCTTGCTCTGACACCCAGACTGGAGTGCAGTGGTACGAACACAGCTCACTGCAGCTTCGAACTCCTGGGCTCGAGCAATCCTCCCTCCTCAGCCTCCTGAGTAGCCACTGTTTACTGTTTTGTTTTGAAGAAATGGGGTTTTGCTATGTTGCCCAGGCTGGTCTCGAACTCCTGGGCTCAAGCTATCCTCCCACCTTGGCCTCCCAAATCACATGAGCCACCACGCTGGCCTCATAGAGCCCTGTCTAAAAGAGATCATGTTTATAAAAGTGTTCAGGAGTTTTCTAAATGTTCCCAAAGTCCTTTCTTAGCACCATGCTACACAAGCCATTCTCTCCCGAGGTGCCTGTATTAGCTCTCTTGCCTGATCTTCGTCTTCATTTGTAAGCAGTCCTGTCTTGAGAGTTGAGCAATGTGTCCACATCTCCTTATGAATCTCACAAAACTCTGAAACTTTTGCAAGGTTTCCAAATCCCCTCCCCCACTTCGTTGCCAAGAAGAGTCATCGGTAACAGCACACATTTCTAGCAAACACCTAATAAAACAAGAACAACCAGCTGAAAAAAAAAAAAAACTCCACAAAGACAGCGGATACAGGAGAGGTAGGTGCCTTCAGAGATGCATCTCAAAGTGGCAAGTTCATACGCCACTTTTTCCAGGGCATAACCATTTTTGCTTTGTGAATCCTTCCATGGGGATTTGTACAGCACTAGGACCATGGCCTTTCTCTGTACGGTTTTGCTCACAAGGTGTGGGGGGCTAAATGCAGAGTCGGCTTATCTCACACGTGATCATGTCGTTCTGCACCAAGGGCATGGGCACCCTTTCCCGGGGAAGGAAGTGTGATGTGAATCTGCCTCCCTCTTTATTCTTAGGAATCCCCAGGGATGAAATCTTGGACTCGGTTTGGTTGCCATCCTGCTTGGAAAAGGACTACATCTGGGACTTAAGCAAGGAGCTGGCCTTTTTGCCACATAGTTTTCTCATCTGTAAAATGGGCCTGATAATAGTCCCTCAGTGGCCAGCTGCTTGTGAGGATTCTGTGACTGCAGTGCCCGCCACATGGTCACACCCAACAAACGTCAGCCTGTCCTGTCGTGGCTCCTGCTGTAATAAGGACAGGGTGCCTGTGAATGACTGATAGCAAATCTCGTTTTTCCTTTTTAAGGAACAAAACCCCTGTATTTTAAAATGTTAAAAGCTCACGCCTGTAATCCCTGCACTTTGGGAGGTTGAGGCGGGAGGATGCTTGAGGCCAGGAGTCTGGGACCAGCCTGGGTGACAAGGTGAGACTCCATCTCTACAAAAATTTAAAAATTAGTGCAATATGGTGGTGCATGCTTGTATTTCCAGCTACTTGGGAGGCTGAGGCCGGAGGTTCGTTTGAGCCCAGGAGGTCAAGGCTGCAGTGAGCTATGATTGTGCCACTGTACTCCAGCCTGGATGACAGAGATCCAGTCAAAAAAAAAAAAAAGCATCCCGTATCTCTGGAATAAAGATTCTAATTAAGAATTAAGGAACTAAACCTTCAACTAATATTAAGAGATTTTGTAACCCCACAGTACTCATAAAGAATCAGGCAGACTGAACTAAAAAGTAAGCAGAATGTTATTTTGTGGTAATTGAAATCAAAGCCCTCCGTTCTATGACTGCTTCAAATGCCGCTGGCTTTGGAGATTTAAAATGTCATCTAGAGGATCCTCTACCCTGCACACATGAGATGAAGGTACAGTTATGGAAAAGAAACCCTAAGCCAGTGCATTAAGCAGTAGCCAAGGCAAAAACCAGACTGAGCCAGAAATGACTTTCCTCCAAGCTCAAAGTTTAAAATGGCATTAAGCCAAATTAAGGTGGGAGTGAGAGGAGAAAGAAGTCTCATGTCCCAAAGACATCACAAACTCAACTCCTCTCCTTTCCTAAGCGGTCACTCGTTATACTTTCTGTTCTCTGTGTTTTGTTTTTGTTTTGTTGAAGATGCATTGGAGAGCGTATGGGTGGAGAGATGTCAATATATAAACAACATGCATCTTAAATGTGAAGATACTTAAAACTTTCCAAAGTGATAAGCAGTTTCTTGAATGCCTACGACCTGCATTTCTCTTTCTTCCTTGAGGTAAACTTCTGGATGTAGAGAGAAAAATTCAAGTTCATCGTATTATCATCTGTTGTTACATAACAGTAGCGCCCATACTTAGTGGCTTAAAACTGCACAGTTTCTATGGGTTGTGAGTCTTGACAAAGACTGACTGGGTTCTCTGCTTAGGGTCTCATATGGCTGTAATCAACCTGCCACCTGGGCTGAGTTCTCATCCGAGACCCAACTGGGGAAGAGTGTCCTTCTAAGCAGACTCGGGTCCCTGCAGTCGGAGGACTAAAAGCTTTCATTTCTTGCTGGTTGTCAGCTGGGAACCACCCTCAGTTTGCACAGCTGTGTCCTCAAAACCAACTAAGGGGGAGTGGGAAGAGGGAGGGAGAAAGGGAGAGAGATGGGGGGTT
>NW_007245900.1:491489-495871 GCF_000164805.1 Carlito syrichta
GGGAGAGAGAGAGAAGGGGGAGAGAGAGATGCAGGGAGGGGGAGAGAAAGGAGAGACTCTAGCGGGACGGATACTGCAGACGCTGGTAACAAACACAGGGAGAGACACATGTCATCACCCACATGCTGTCACCCTGCCCTGTCCTGCTGCTGGATGCCTGTCACAGGCCCCACCACACCCACGGGAGGGCATCACACAGGAGCAGGGGTGCCAGGACATGCCTGCAGCACCCAGCTGCGGTCCTGCTTAGGGGACTTGTGTTCCGTGGAAGAGAAAATGCCAGCATTGACCCAAAAGGCTGGAATGCGTCCCTGTCCACGTGTCCATCCCTTGAGAGTGAGCACGGCTCTTTGATTCACTGCAATTACAGTGGAAATTAAGTCTCCATTGGCCCAAAGGTCAAGCTTAAAAATGAATTCCTTGGTATAAGCACGTGTCCTGCTTACAGGCCAGAGCGACCAGGATGGAGACATCGCTTACCACGTGTCATCCTCGGGGAACATGCCAGCCTGCCAGGAGGCAGAGGCATCGGGTCAAACCCGGGCTGGTCTTCACCTGGGCTCTTCTACCCCAGGTGCAACATGGACCCGGCATCTGTCCCAAGAAGACAGAAGCGATCTGCTGCGTGGCCGGGCAATGACTTCATCTGGGCTTAATGCTCATGCAACACTGTGTTCCCATGGCATGAGGAGAACTGCAGCCTTGTGAACGAATGGTGGGTGATGTGGTCACAATGGTGGATGATGCCACGTGGGACGGTGCGAGGTCAAGGGTACCAAGGCTCTGCTGGATCTTGGCGGGAGGCGTGACGCCTGGAGCCCTCGACACCCAGTTCACCCTCCAGAAGTCCCAGTCACCTGCATCCTACCTGCGGACGGCGGGCCTCGGACACGGTGACCTGGTGGTTCCCGGTGTTGTTATCCCGGCAGCCATATCCCCGTCGCTCTTACGTCTTCAACACACACTCATCACTCTCATCAGTGTCTCTCTTTAGACAAGTCAACACAGAATCCTGCACGGCTCACCGGCCGACCTGCAGTCGGACTCTATCACTGGAGAGCTTGCTCTCAAGCTTCGCAAGGGAAACCCGTGAGCAGCTTCTCTCCAAGGCCAGTTCAGGCCCCTGTGGGTGGCAGACCTCAGGGACGCGCCTCACTCCCCATCAGGCCTCACCACCCTCGCTCACGGAATACCTGTGGCCCTTGCCTCCTTTGTAATTCTCGTTGTTTCTTCGCTTGCCGGATGGGAGCCTCTCCAGGGAAGGCACGCTACTTTTGCTTGGGTTGTTCCTGGGATGCTCTTGTTCACAGAAGTGCCCAGAACAGGCAGCACTGGTCAGACATTTACACATGCCACGGAAGGATCTTTGCATTCCAGAGAGGCCCCTCCTCCTTACAACTGCCTCCTTCGGCAGGCTGGCTCCCGGCCCAGGCAAGACACGTCGCCCCGCTCCCAACCTGTGTTACCTCGTATGGCAAGAGTGGCTTGTTACATGATCGTGAGAGGAGGAGTGGTTCCAGGATTATCCAGCAGACCCTAAAGGTGACCACGTGTATGTCCAGGGGAGATGGGAGGGGGCGTTCTGAAGCAGGGACACACGGAGGAGGAAAAGGGAGAGCCCGCAGGGGGGTGGACATTGGAGCCACGTGGCCGTCCGAAGCTGGGATGGCATCTCCCCGGAGTCCCCGGAGAAAACACAAATGTTTTCTCTTAGAGTTCTGGAGGCCAAAACCAGGATCGATCTCAGGGAGCGGGAGGCAAACTCGAAGGGTCAGAAGGGCTGTGTTCCTGCTGGGAGCTCCGGGCAGATACCCTCCCAGCTTTGGAGGGCCACAACAACTCCATTTAAAGTAGGAGACAGTCAGATCCGAGGTGTCCCATGCGGGCCTGCAGACGGAGGAGGGGCCCGAGCCAAGGCACGCAGGCGCCTGCAAAAGCCAGAAAGGGCAAGGTCTCCTGTGATACCTTGATTTGGGCACAGTGCACCTGTGTCAGACTGTGACCTCTAGAACGGCAAGAGGATAAGCCTGTGCTGTCTTAAAACCACTAGGTTGATGGCGCTTGGTGATGGCATCGGGAAGTTCACATAATTGTCATCCCCATTTTACAGATGAGACAGCTGTTGAACAACAGGTCTGGGACTCAGCGCAGGGCTGATGCCAAAGCCCTGGGTTGGCCTCTCTCCGGCACTGTGAATTTCTTTCCTCCTTTTCCCCTTCTTCAAAAGCACTAGTTACTAGTACTCATCCATGAAACTACATCAAGTAGGTTAGTCATGTTCTAAATAAATAAATTCAGCACACCCTCTAAACTTAAGCGTGATTTTCAAACGTCAAAATTGTCTTTTAAAATGCTGCATGAAACCCTCCATATAGCTGGGTGCGGTGGCTCACGCTTGTCTTCCCAGCACTTTGGGAAGCCGAGGTGAGAGGACTGCCTGAGTCCAGGAGTTGAAGGCCACCTGGGCAACTTGGTGAAACCTCGTCTCTACAATAAATAAATAAACAAATTAGCAGGGCGCGGTGGTGTGCTCTTGTGGTTCCATCTATTTGGAAGGCTGAGGTGGAAGGATCACCTGAGCCCAGCAGGTCGTGGCTGCGGTGGCGGTGAGCATGCCACTGCACTGCAGCCTGGGCTACACAGTGAGACTCCGACTCAAAAGAAAAAAAAAACCCATACATAAAAGACACAGAAGCAGTTTTGCCCCATAGAAGGTGGCGGGGTGGGGGCAGGAACTGGACCCAGCCTGCCTCTCCCTGCAGAGGGCTCGGGGACCACCTGAACCAAACACTCCAAGGGAATCATCTCTGAATTCTATTCCCACCAGTGACTCCAGTTGGCCGCATCTACAGGACCAGATGGCCACAGCAAGCTGATGTCTCACCTCCACAGGTTATATTTGGCCCTATTCCCCGAGGAATGTTGATAAGCCCAGGCCGATGTACTCCCATTGGCATTGTGTTGATGCGACTGACATCTGCAAGCACTTGGAGATTCCCTGCATTGGCGACTTCTCTCCAGGATGACAAGAGTGAGTTGAGTCTGTCATGCCGAGTTTAAAGACAGGAGTAATCAGGTTCCTCTGGAAATGCTCCACGTTGACCTAATTGCGCTCCCTGGATAAACTTCTTAATGACCATGGCTGAGTGTGTGCTCTCACAAGCAGCATCAGCTGGTTCAAAAACTGAGACCCAGAGAGGTTAAATAACTGTGCTGTGGTCACACAGCCCAAAGCAGCAATGCTAGGGTCACACGTCTCTGAAACAGACGCTCCTTCTAGCTGTCACACCCGAGAGGCTGGCGTTGCCCTCTGGGAAAGGAAGTTATAAACCCCAGACCCACCTCTTTCTAGCCACGGTACTGAACCTTGGCTTCTTCATGTGCAAAACCAGGACAACACAGCCCCTGCCACACTGGCCACAGCAAGCCCTCGGCGGGTCACGCATGTAAGAGCCCGGAGAGTCGAGGAAGGTATTCGGGGCACACTTTTTCCGGTTATGATCACAGACTGGAGCTGCAGGTCAGACTCTGCTCAGTCATTCTGCCCCAGCCTTGCTCTATCCGGACTCACACTGGAGAAATTTTAGACTCTGCCAAAGAGCAAGACAAGCTGTGAATTACAAGTTCCTTCTGAGACTTCCTTTGGGTGTGCTGAAGGCCCACACCTTGCTACTGATTAGTTTCAAGCTTAGAAAATACCAACAGGTCACCCAGGTCACCTTCCAGCTGTGGACTGGTCCCTTCTGAAATTACCCACTCGGTTTCAAATACCTCCAGAGAAGGCGATTTTGCCGCTTCCTGGGGTGACCCATTCAAATGTCAGACTGGGACAGATGAAGTCATGAGCACCAGCCGCCTGCCTCTCTTCAGGCTGGAGGGCGAAGACAGAAGACGCCCCCTGGGATCCGCTTGGAGAGCACGGGCTTCTTTGCAAAGGGGCTTCTGACACGGCCTCTGAACCCCTGCCCGTACATCCGTGCCTGGGGCTGCCCGTCACAGTGAGGGGGGTTTACCCTAAACCAACCCCGTGGATGGTGCGTGGGGCAGGTGGTCTGCTGGTGGAGGCGTCTAAGAAAATCCCTGCATTTCTAAGAAAATCCCTGCATGAGAATAAGGAGGCGCAGATCCCACACCGGCGTCTTCACCACGGTCGGCCTGGTCTTGGCAAGCCCACGAGAAGGGGGGGTGATGCCTCCGCCGTTTGACAGGCGTTTTACGACAATCGTCGTGCCAGACCCCCAACGACCCCAGAAGGGAAGGCACGCTCCTCTCCGAAGAGACGGCCAGGGAAGGGGCCCAGGAGACCCGGCCGGACAGGAAAAGCCCTCCCGACCACAAAAGGCCCACGGCCACGTGGCACCTTGCAAAGGGCGGGGCGGGGG
>NW_007245900.1:495891-577805 GCF_000164805.1 Carlito syrichta
CGGAGGGGGCGGGGCTTCTCATGCGCGCAGGTGCAGTGCCGGAACTCGTGTCCATACGCACAGGGCTGCGCATTCTCTCCAGGGCGGGACTTTGGTGTTATCATGAACTGCGGTGAACTGGAGGTGACCAGAGTTTAGGGGCCTCAATCCAGGCAGCCGATCTGGTCTAAACCAGCCCGGAGTCCCGGCCTCAAGGAAGATGGATGAGGACCCTCGTCATGCCTGGCTGCAGGCTGTGGTCAGCAGGCGAGGACATTTCCCAAGGGATTAGCATCGCCTGCATGTCCAGGCCGAGCCCAGGGGAAGGGGACATCCTGGCGGGCCACCCCACGGCCCCTCCCCAGGCTCCAGCCCTGCTGCTTGGGGCCATGTCCAGGGTGTGCTCATGCTGACACGGAGTGCGTGTCAGCCTTCAACAGCCAAGAGAGATCTTGGCAAGTCAAATGCCCGAGGGACTCTGAGACCCTGTGCAGCAAGTGGCTCCGCAGGGGGCAGTCTGGAGCGCTTCCAAAGTCAAAGTCTCTGCCTGTGACCCCAACACCACCAGATACCTGTCTCCCGGGTCTCTCTACCCCACAGAGCTGAATCTCTTTGCCACCTGACCCCCTGGGGCTCTCAAGGCTAGTGCCTCACTCAGGGAGCGCAGAGATGGGACCTGCCATTCCCAAGTCCTGCTTGAGACTGACCGATCTCTGCAGGTCGCAGCTGACTTCCCTGGCAGTGGCCACAGATGGGGGCCCGGGAAGGGGTGTGAGCGGGTATGGGTGAGGCAGCTGGCATGCCAGGGTCCTGGCTGGGGCTCCCGGCAGGGCATGTCCTCCACAGGCCCTTCTGGATGGTCCAGCTTCCCACTCCCTTCACTCCTGCCTCCTTTTCTTAAGAAGCACCCCACACTTTCAACCCCTCTTCCCTGCACCTGCCCATCACTCAGGCACCAGCTCATTTCTGTGAGAGACCTAGGGGCAGCCATGTGGTCTCCCTTTCTCCAGGGGACACACGCCCATCTCTCTCTCATCCCACTGGCCCCAAGTGTCCCACTGCCCCTCCTCCCCGCCACCTTCTGAAGGATCTGTCCCTCTCCCTAGTCTCTCCTGTCCCACGGGACAAGCTTCCCTGGTACCCCTCCTCTCCTCCCCCACCTGAAGGGCCTGTCCCTCTCCCTAGTTCCCTGGTCACCTGCAGACGTACACTCCCTCCCCAGCCAACGCTGACCCTCACTGCTAACTTTAAACTCTGACTTAATTTGGTTCTTGCCATCAGTAGAACTGGAATGGAACGTGGAGTTAGGTGCTGTGTGCAGCCAGGGAAAACAAGTCACAGCATTAGTTTTCTGTCTCCTGTCTTTAGAGAAAAAACAAGCACAAAAATCGGGAGTTGAGAGAAAAGCCGGCATAGATAACAAGGCAAAATATACTAAGGGCTTACCGCATGTCAGGTATTAAAACAACCCATTTAAGGGAATTCTGTCATGCAGCCCTCCATACAGACCAACAAGCTAGGTCTCAAAGCAAAGGACTACACTGAGGCTTTGAGACAGGATGTCACCACGTGCCACCCAGTCAAAAGGTGGCAAAGCTAGGACACAAGCCCGTGTACGCTCTGCCTCTGCAAGTCAGCGAGCAGTGGTCTCTCACGCCTCATGGATGGCTGCATACGTGTGAAAAGGCAGACTCGAAACAAATACAGACACAAGACAGAGCCCCGCGAAGGTTGAGGATCCCAAGGGGAAATTAAATGAAAGGTATTTCCCAGGACCAAAGAAAAGCCAAGATTTAGGTAAAAAGAGGTTAATATTAGTCAAGTTCATAGCCAATCCATTGGTTTTTCTTTATATCTTGTTCTCCATTGTATTTGCCTCACATGTGCCTTGGCGGTTTGAAGGTTTGATGCTGACTTGTATCATCTCAGTACAGCTGTTCCCAACCTCCTTGGCATCAGGGACTGGTTTTGTGGAAGACAGTTTTTCCATGGCCCAGGGGTGAGGGTGGTTTCAGGATGATTTAAGCTCATGACACTTACTGTGAACTTTATTTCTATTATTATTACATTGGACTATATGAAGAAATCATTATACAACTCATCATCATACAGAATCAGTGGGAGTCCTGGCCTTGTTTTCCTGCAACTAGACGGGGTGATGGGAGACAGCACTGGCATGGCCGCCTCAGCTCCACCCCAGCCCATCAGGCATCAGATTCTCATAAGAAGCCGCAACCTAAACCCTTGCATGCGCACTTCACAGTAGGGTTCCTGCTCCTAGGAGAATCTAATGCCATAGCTGATCTGACAGGAGGCGGAGCTCAGGCAGTGATGCGAGCAATGGGGAGTGGCTGTAAATACAGAGGAAGCTTCACTCAGTTGCCACCCACCCCCTTCATCTTCTGCTATGCGGCCTGGTTCCTAACAGGCCATGGGCGAGTACCAGTCTGTGGCTTGGGGGTCGGGGACCCCTGTTTTAGTAGAAGCATGCAATTGGCTAAACTATGTATAGGTAAAAATATCCCTTCTACAATGATTTTTTAAATTTTAAAGATGGGGGTACAATTTAGGGTGAAGTAATGAACATTTATAATGTTCATTATGCAGGGACCCTTGTTGAGGAGGTGTGCCCCCCACCCACTCCCAGCAGAGCGCCCCCACCCCAGCAATTTTGCACTACTACCAATCCTTTTCTTATAGTATCACGATAACTGTTTAAGGTCCACTTAGGAGTGAGAACATGTGATACTCAGTTCTTTGTTTCTGTGATAGATCACTGAGTATCGTAGACTCTGAGTCCATCCAAGTTGCTGTGACGTTCATAATTTTGCCCTTCTTTATGGCTGTGCAGTATTCCATCGTGTATATGTCTGCGATGATTTTTTTAGGGACAACATCAAAGGCATGCTTCATAAAAGAAATAATTGATAAGTTCAACTTGATTGAAATTTAAAACTTCCATGGAAACAACGGGATTTGAAGAGCTTCCTGGTTGGAGGTGCTGGGAGAGTGGCCCACTCAGAGACAGCATGGAAGCTCTGAGTATGTGCCTCCCAACCAAGCCTTGTGATTCTCCTCCATTCAGCTGTCCCTGAGTTGTGTTCTTTATAATAAGCAAGCAAAAGTAAGTAAAGTGTAAACAACAACAAAAAAATATGGAAAACACCGACAAGAGAATAAAAAGACAAGCCACAGACTGGGAGAACATACATGCAAAAGGCATATCTGATAAAGAACTGTGATCCAACATATATAAAGAACTCCTGAAACTCAACAATGAGAAAACAAACAACCTGATTGAAAAATGGGCCAGAGACCCAAATAGGCGTCTCACAAAAGAAGATACCCAGATGGCAAGAAAGAGCATGGAAAGGTGCTCCACATCATGTCACCAGGGAAATGCAAATTAAGGAAACAATGAGATACCGCCGCACACCTATTCGATGACCAAAGTCCTGAACAGCGACACCACCGAATGTCGATGTACGCAGGGAACAAACAGAAACTCTCAGAATGGCTCAGCTGCTTGGAAAGACAGCTGGTCAGTTTCTTACAAAATGAAGCGCTAGACCCAGAGACCCGCTCCTTGGTATGACTCAAAAAAGTTAAAAGCTTATGTCCTCACAGGATCCCGCACACATGTTTACACCAGCTTTATTCGTCATTGGCAGACCTTGGAAGCAACAAGGATGTCCTTCTGTAGGTGATGGACACAGGCACATTCAGCACCAAAAAGAAGTGAGTCATCAGACCATGAAAAGGCACGGAGGAGACTTAAATACATCTTACTAAGTCAAGGAGGTCAATCTGGAAAGACCGCATCCTGGACGATTCCAACTGTGGACGATTCCAACTGTGTGATGTTTAGAAAAAGGCAAAACCAGGGGCCATAAAACGGCCAGTGACTGACCGCCAGGGGTTGGAGAACGAACAGGTGGAGTGCATGGACTTTCAGGGCTGTGAGCCCGTTCCGTGCAGTGCCATAATGGCGGGCACCTGTCATCATGCACTCGTCCAGACCCCAGGAGTGGGCCCTAACGTGGAGCACAGACGGCGGGTGATGACGGTGTGTCTCTGTGGGTCACCAGCTGTGAAAGAGGCACCACCCCCAGGGGGTTGTTGCCCGTGCAAGGACAGGGCACATGGGGCCTCTGTACCTTTCACTCCATTTTGCTGTGAACCTAATGCTGGTCTAAAAATGAAAGTCTGCTTTTAAAACAATGGGCCTTCTATGTAAGCCTCTGGCTGCTGCTGTGAGGAGTTTAGTGTCTGGTCACACACCAAGTGTGACAAGACTGCTTCTGCCGTATTGGTGTGTTTTGGGATCCCTCACTCACCTAAGACGTGTAAGCCTTCCTAGGGACAGTGTCACACGACGCTCAGCATGTCTCCATGTCTGGGGAAGGCCCGGAACCTCACCACCTAGTCTCCTCCTGCAGACGCCTGCCTCCCAGTCCTTCTCCGGACTCCACGCTCGCTGGGCCTTCCTCCACAGCCCTCCCTAAGAGCCGCCACCAGCTCAGGGGCGCCATCAGGCCATGGCACAGTGACAGCTGCATGAACACACTCATCTACACGCCCTTTAAAATAGGTGCTGGCTCTCAGAGCAGGTAGGCCGCCCACGGAATCCCCCAACCTGGCACTGAGTTCACTAAAGAGAGAGAGAAAATACGCAAAGCAGTATTTCTTTTCCTGCTGATGATTCTACGTGTAAACACACACACACACCTCTTAACTTGTGGACAATGAAAGAGCGAGAAGCCCTTTGTGGACAGATGAGAGCCTGGCCTTGTTGAAAACGCTTTGTGGACAACTCAGCTCGACACCCATGTGATGCTCGGGGCCCCTTCCCTGGCATTCATGCCTACAAGTTGGAACAAGCGA
This sequence comes from Carlito syrichta, assembly GCF_000164805.1. Taxonomy (NCBI): domain Eukaryota; kingdom Metazoa; phylum Chordata; class Mammalia; order Primates; family Tarsiidae; genus Carlito; species Carlito syrichta. Next base: position 500,755 of record NW_007245900.1, read on the forward strand.
TGCCCACTCACAGGCCCGCTCACAGGCTGGCTGCAGGCTGCCTGCCAAGGCACGAGTGGCGACAGCTCACCTGGAGAGGAGTCTGGAAGGTGGGCCCATCGTGGAGGCAAGCCTCCATTGGAGGAAGGGAAGGCTGCCTCCTGTCTGTGTTCCCTTCTGAGCCAGAGCGGCTTTCAAAAGGAGGCCAGACAAGAGGAAAAAATGCCGGCTTGTGTGGTCACTGCCTTCCTGTGAAATCCTTCCTGTCCTTGGAACCCGTCCCTTCTACTCTCCCCTAGACTCACTCCCTGCTCACAACTTTTCTCTTTCTAGGAGAAAGCGAGACATCTTTATTCTCATGCCAGCTAGCTGAATACACTACTGAGCAGCAGCTATGCGCCACCCAGGCCTGCAGGATGACTTTGTGAATGAGACACTCTCCAACCTGCAAGGCCCGCACATCGGAGTAAGGTGGAGAGAGATTTGGCAAGGCTCTGCATTTGCAGAGCATCTCAGACACACACAGAGAGGGCGTAGGCGCAAGGGATCGACCCCGCGTGGACAGGGCGAGGAAGTGACTTCGAGGGCTGACGATATGGCTGGCAATCACCAGGCCACTAGAAGACATGTGGCGGAGCGTCTATGTCACCTTGCCAGCAATGAACGGCCCCTGGTAAGTTTCTAACAGCAAAGTAACACCAACCTTTAGGAGCCTTAGAAAAATCACTCCGGGTCGGGTGCAGTGGCTCATGCTTGTAATCTCAGCACTAGGGAGGTAGAGGCAGGAGGATTGCCTGAGCCCAGAGGTTTGAGGACAGCCTGGCAACTTGGTGAGATCTCATCTCTACAACCAATCAATCAATCAATAGCCGGGTGTGGTGGCACATGCCTCTGGTTCCAGTTACTTGGAAGGCTGAGGTGAAAGGATCACCTGAGCCCAGAAGGTTGAGGTTGCAATGGCCATGAGTGTGCCACTGCACTCCAGCCTGGTTGAAAAAGGAAGACTCCAACTCAAAAAAGAAAGAAAGAAAGAAAAATCACTCTGGCAGTGGCATGAAGAGTGACTGAGACAGTAGGAGGAACCAGTCAGGTCCACTGCACCAGGCCAGGCATGGTAGAGGGCGTGAACTCAGGCAGCTGTGGGGGCGGGGAAGGACAAAGGCCAGAAGTCTCAGGTTTCCTAGCAGAGTAGAGGAAGGGTTGAGGGTGAGGCTCTGGTCAGCCTTGGGCTCGCTCAGGACCGGGATTAAAGCCCAGCAGAGCCCATTTTGGGGGAAAGGCCATAGGTGAGATTTTACAGTAGTCTTCATTGGCTAATCTATCACCGGGTGCTGCTTACGCTTCTACGCTTTTTGGGGCACCAATAATGATAATTCTAAAAACCTTTCAAGTGAACACGTGTAGCAGGCAGTAGGGACAGGCGCTCACGGCGGGAGCTGAGGCTGGCCGCGCGGTTACACTAATGAGACCGGACGCTCGCCTGGGGTGAGCACGGGAGACGTGGCCTCTGATCGGATGAGAGTCTTGCCGGGAGCAGAGGCATGCCGCGCTCACTCACGTGTGGGGACGGGCCGACTTGGACAGAATGGAGCCACAGAGTCTGACGAGGGAGGCTTGGCTCGGAGCTGGGCCAAAGTCACAGGCAGGGCGCACCGGCACAGCAGCCCTGTCGGGGCGCAGACACTCTGGTCTGGACTGGCCAAAACAGGCTAGCGAGGCAGGCGGGTGCTCTTTCGGGCTTGGTGATAGTGGGGACCGGGCAAGAGAGAAAACAGAAGAGGCTAACAAAAGAGAGAAGCCACCAAGTCGAAAGGACGCCAGGGGAGGCATGAGGATTCTGGAACTGTCAGGCTCGGGCTCAGGGGTCTCCTGTGTGCGGGCCAGTCTCCGAGGCAGCGCCGAGGAGGACGTCCTGAGGGTCAGTCAGAGCGGAGGGAGGAGCACAGGCTGTCTCCATCACAAGGCCCCGAGAGGACTCGCCACAGGCGAGGGGGTTACCGCGAGTGGCTGCGGCATCAGGACCCTGAGCGCGGGTCGAGCACTGCCGTCACCCGACTGTTGCCAGGAAAGAAAACCAGAGCGTGTGGCTCTCGTTCCCAACAGTTCCATGTTTGAGATGAAAACACGAAAGGGAACACAGAGAGAAAAAGGAAAAAACTTGCATTTACTGTAACAGAAAAAGGCCACCCATCCAGTACCGGTAAAAAAAAAACAACGGACATTTGAAATATTTTAGGAGGCCAAATGGCCAAATCAGTGGTTCTAGAATGAACCTGCTAGGGACCACTGTGGGAGAATTATACAAGTGTCCAGGCTCAGATGACTTCTAGGTCACCTGCTTATCAGGTTAGACTGTCACCGACGTAACATTCCATGGGATGAGAATTTTCAAAAGGGTTCAGTTCTGCAAGTCAGTCGCACGCCCTGTTCATCTGTGAGTTCACTTTAAATGTACACTTGCATCCACACACGGATGCCTCCATCCACACCGACGTGGATGATATGAAGACCTGTAATAACATTCAGAAACACCTGGGAAACTCCACCCAGTCAGCTCTGCGTGTCGGCAGCTATGTGGCACGAGAAAAGCAGACATCCCCGAAGGGATGAGCTTCGGCTTCAAAGGCCAGAAAAGAAGGTCAGAACTCCCAGCACAGCAGGCTCCTGAAATGGCACGGGCAGTCATCTGCTAAGTGACTGCTTACTTGAGAACAGATGTCCCACCAGGTCGGTCTGGAAGGACCCAGAGCTCAGCTCAACAAGCACTCGTTGCATCACCCTGAGAGAGGTGCCCTGCCAAGCACCTCAGGCTCGCAGAGGGGCGGGTGGGACCCAGTCCCTGCCCCATGCAGGAGCTGCTCTGAGCTGTGCGTTCTCCCCATGGATGTTTGACAAGTGTGTTCACCAGATGGTGGCAAGTGCAACCCACACGACTGCACCTTCAAGCCATTCAATCCATGGCCAAAGTGGGAGATTGCTTTCATGTGAATATTTATATTTCTAGGCACTGAGCCTTTGCTGCTGTCCCAGGGTTTAAGCATACAGATTCGTCCCCCATTCAAGCCCCGAAACACCTCAAGCTCACGGCCACCCCAGACACTGAGGATAACATGTACCCCTCACGTGTAATTAAAGGTGAATCTAAATTAATAATAATATAACAATAATAATAGGCTCCCGGTATCGACTGCCAGTTAAAGCAAACCAGAAGGCTGTGATTTCAAACATAAAGCAGAGGTGGCTATTCTTATTAGGGGACAATCGTGAGTGGCAAGTGTGGGGCGGTGGCTTTTCATTGCCAAAAAGTGTGAAAACGCCACACTCTTCTCATGCTAATCGGCTGGGGACCGCCTGCCATGAAAGAGGCAGCTTTCGAAGCAAAAACACCTGTCCTAGACAAGGGCAGGCAGGGAGGGAGCAAGATCATTATTAGGCAGCGATAGCGACCCGCATTGTGGATGAGATCCCTGTGAGGCTTCTCCCAGCTGATGGCCGACATCCTCCTTGCAGTGATGCTACAGTCCATCTTGTGCAGCGAGCTCACTGTACATCAGGGTGCCGTGTCAACTCTGAACACCCAGGGTTTTGCACGACGGAGCCATCTGCTTAGACGGAAACCTCCCGAGCCCCCAACATGAGCCAGACTGGGCAGAACAAGAGCCTCAAACCCTCTGACTGGTCATCCGGGCCGCCTGCGAGGCAGGCACGGGCAGGAGTCACGGCAGCCTCTGGTCCGCAGTGCTTGACCCCAGGCTGCCGCCAGACACGCATGCACAAGCCCAGCGAGCCCCTTTCTTTAACTGAGTGGTCACTCGGCTACTTCTTTCTAACTGTCTAAAATACCAAAACAAATCCTTTTAAGAAGTAAGAGAGTTGCCCAGCAAAATTCAGGACGACCACTTGCATCTGAATTTCAGGTAAAGAGGAATGATTGTTTTAGTGTAAGGCTATCCCAACACTGCACAGGACATACTTTGCCAAAAACGTGTGTTTTTTTGGAATTGGAGTATAACTGGGCGTTCCATATTCTTATTTGCAAGCCCTGGCACAGCTGAGTTCTCCAGGATATCAGGGAGACCCTCAGGGCAGAAGAGGGAGGGGAGAAGGAACAAAGCTGAAGACCCAGCACCTGGCTGGCGGAGATGCTTGTGTGTCCCACCCGCCTGCCACCTTCTCTGTCCCCTGTCCCTCTGCTGGTCTTGAAGAAACACCAAGAAGCACATATCCCTGAACTTGGCAAGCAACTCTAACCAAGTAAATAGTCTTATGACAAGAGAGGACAGGGCCTGGGGCTGGAGAGGAGGTGAGAAGGTCAAGCCTCGCTGCCTATGGGGCCCTACCTAACAGGCAGGTCAAGTCTCGACCACGGGACCCTACCCAACAAGCAAGTCAAGCCTCACTGACCACAGGACCCTACCTAGTGGGCAGGTCAAGCCTCACTGACCATGGGGCCCTACCCAACAGTAGGTCGAGTCTCGACCATGGGACCCTACCTAGCGGGCAGGTCAAGCCTTACTGACCATGGGACCCTACCTGATAGGCAAGTCAAGCCTCGACTACCAGACCCTACCGAACGGACAGGCCAAGCCTCGCTGACCACAGAGCCCTATCCAGAGGGCAGGCCAAGCCTCGCTGGCCACGGGACCCTATCAACAGGCAAGCATTCTCTCAATGCTTCTAGAACACAAAGACAGCAACGAGGTAGGGCAGGCGCTGCACCATTCGCCGCCCACGACGGTCCTCCGCACACGCCTTCCAGGCTCACCGTCGCCTCCAAGGCTCCTTCCACAGGTGTCATCTCACTCTCCTGTCTCTGTAAACCAGGCTCAAGTCTCAGGTTTCCACTGAGATTTCACAAAACACACCCATAAAGGTGGTTGCTTTGTGAACAAAACAAAGCAACCAGACCAGAGCCACGAAAGCCCGATTCCTCGGGGCACCACCTAGAGCCAGCGTCTTCCTTCCACAAACGCCCAGCACCACGCCTCTGTGTGCCCGTTCTGCTGGCCGCACCCACCCAGGCAAAGTAGGCAAAACAGTTGCAGACACACGTGTTCAAAACGCAGACTGTATCTTAAAAACGGACCCAGGACCAGAGTTCTCTGTAATCTTCAGAGCTCTCCCTATTCTCATTTGCCAAGGTAAGATCCACACAGCTCTGTCCACCTTGCACCCGTGCCCTGGGCATGGAGATTTGGTTCAAGGACTCTGGTGGAGGCCAGGCTCGGTGGCTCAGCCTGTCATCCCAGCACTTTGGGAGGCTGAGGCAAGTGGATTGCCTGAGCCCATGGGTTCGAGACCAACCTGGGTAACTTGGTGAGACCTCATCTCTACAATAAATCGAAAATGAGGCAGGCGTGGTAGCATGTGCCTGTAGTTCCAGCTACTTGGAAGGCTGCAGCGGAAGGATTGCCAGAGCCCAGCAGGTCGACGCTGGGGTGCACTCCAGCCTGGGTGACAGAGTGAGACTCCAAACCCCAACCCCCAAAAAAGGACTCTGGTATAAATCTCCTCATTGAGAATGGATGCAGTTTATACATTCTTTTTCTAAAAATACAAATATATGCCCACTAAGGAAAAATATTATAAATGAATAAAATTTCCCAGAAAACAACAAATGTCTGCAATACCTGCTGATGACACTTTCATATTTCCTAGTAATGCTCTCCTGTATGTAACATATATAATTGAAATCTTCTTGTGTGTAGTTTTGCATTCTACATAAAATTTTGTGCATGCGATATTGAATATAGGCTGCCCATACGATTATAATCATGATATGGTGAACCACTTGTCCATCTGAGCAAGAGTTCCTTCTGGATCCCAGCACCTCCACTCACTGCTGTGTGACCTTTATCACTCCCTGCCTCAGTTTCTTTTGGGTGCTGTTATGATTCTTACGTGAGTTAACCACAATTACTAACACTTACACAGTGCCTGACACACCATGAGAGCTCAATAATATCTGCTATTAAGAAAACATTACTTTGTACATCTTTTGGGGATAAGAGGCTAGAAAAGTCAGACTATGACTAGAGATAAAACAAAAATGTCCCAATGGGACTGAAAGGAATTTCTTGGATACGTCAGAATATTTTGTATAGATTTTCAATATTTGGCATATTATGGATACCCAATTGAGGCTGCTGAATGAATTAATCAATAAATCCACAAGCCAATAATTTTAACTTAGGGATACAGGTCACATTTTCATTTATTTACATGTGTAAGATGTGACTCTGGGAATGAAAAAGTAAAATATGGAAAGTCATCAGCTTATGTTCCTGGGATCAAAGAAGAGGCACAGTGTTTGGGGGAAAGATTAATTCAGCTGCTTAAAAGCGCTTTAAACTATAACTGTCAATAAAACATCCTGAAAGAATCTGAGGAGAGACCTAGTGATAGTGGAAAGAAAACAATAGCAAAAGGGATTAGGGATGGAACTTCCCAAGCCAGTTGCCAAAATGTGCACCGCTGTTCCTGAATTAACAACACGATGCTGAAAGATAAAGAAAACGAGTTGATTTACAGCAGCATCCCAAAGAATGCAATGCCTAGGGATAAGCTTAATCACAGAGGCAAGAGACTTGTACACCGAAAACGACAGAACACTGCTAAAAGAAATTAAAGAAGACACAAATCAAAAGATAGCCCATATTCATGGATTGGAAGAATCAATATTGTTAAGGTGATAATATTACCCACAGCGATCTACAGATTTAATGCAATCTCCATTAAAATTCAAATGGTGTTTTTTACAGAAATAGAAGCAAAAATCCATCCTAAAAGGTATATGGAATGTGAAGGAACTCCAAATAGTCAAAATAATCTTGAAAAAAAAAAAAAAAAGGACAAATTTGAGGGTATCACACTCTCTAGTTTCAAAACTTACTACAAAGGTATAGTAATCAAAATAGTGTAGTACTGGCATAAAGGCAGACATAGAGACCAATAGAATAGAACTGGGGGCCGGGTGTGGTAGCTCAAAGCTATAATTCCAGCACTTTGGGAGGCCGAGGCGGAGGATTGCCTGAGCCCACGGGTTCGAGAACAGCCTGGGAAACATGGCAGACCTCATCTCTAAAATAAATAAAAAACTTAGCTGGGCATGGTAGCACGGGCCTGTAGTTCTGGCTACCTGGAGGGCTGAGGCAGAAGGCTCACCAGATCCCAGCAGGTCAACGCTGGGGTGGCTGTGAGTGTGCCACTGCTCTCCAGCCTGGGCAATGGAGTGAGACTCCAACTCAAAAATAAACATAAAAAAAGAATAGAACTGGTAGCCCCCAAATAAACTCTCATATATATATAGCCAAATGATTTTCAACTTAGGCATCAAGACCATTTGATGGGGAAAGGACATCATCTACGAAAATTAACTCAGAGCGGATCAAACATTTCAATGTCACAGCTATAAAAGTCTTACACGAAAACGGGGAAAGCTTCATGACGTTGGATTTGGCGATGATTGCTCGATATGCCACCAAAAGCACAGGCAGCAAAAGCGACAAGAGATAGGCTGGGCCACGTCAAATCAGCAAGGTTTTGTGCATGAAAGGACACAGCAGAGTGAAAAGCAAGCCTAAAGAGTGAGAGAGAATATCAGCAAGTTACCTCTCTCACAGGGGTTTCATCTCCAGAATACATCAATATTCCTACAACCCAACAACAGCAAAAGCAAACAGCTTGATTCAAAATGGACAACAGACTTGGCTAGACATTTTCGCAAAAGTATAGGAATGGCCAACTAGCACAAGAAGACACGTGCAACATTGTTCTTCATCAGCATATGCAAAGAAAACCCGTGAGATGCTAATTCGCCCCCATCAGGATGGCTACTATCCGTGACAACAACAACCAAAAGAAACAGAAAACAACAAAGTGTTGTTGAGGATGTGGATACACTGGAACCCTTATGCGCTGTTGGCACGAACACAAAATGGTACAGCCATTGTGGAAAACAATAGGATGTTTCCTCAAAAAATAAATACGATCCAGCCATTCTACTTCTGGGTATATGCCCCCCAAAACTGAAAGCATGGGCTTGACAACATGTTTGCACATCTATGTTCATAGCAGCATTATTCACAATAGCCAAAAGATGGGGGACACCCATGTGTCCATGAGTGGATGAATGGACACACAAAATGTGGTCTAAGCCGGCTCGGTGGCTCAGCCTGTAATCCTGCGCCTTTGGGAGGCTGAGGTGAGTGGATTCCCTGAGCCCGTGGGTTCAAGACCCGCCTGGGGCAGCGAGACCTCATCTCTACAATAAATCAAAAAATTAGCCGGGCGTGGTAGCGCATGCCTGTAATTCCGGCTACTGGGAAGGCTGAGGAGGAAGGATCGCCGGAGCCCAGCAGGTCGAGGCTGCGGTGGCCGGAAGCGGCCACTGCACTCCAGTCTGGGCGACAGAGTGAGAATCCAACTCAAAAAAAAAAAAAAAAAAAAAAGAAAATAACTCAAAATGTGGTCTACAGACAACAACGGAATAGGGTTCCGCCTTATAAAGAAGGAAATTCTGGCAGGTGCTACAACATGGAAGAACCCTGAGGACACTACGCTTTACAGGAGGAAACTAGACTAGCCCAACTCATGGGGACAGAAAGTAGAACAGTGACTGCCGAGGCTGGGAAGGGTGTGGAGGACGACGAGCTGGTGTTTAAGGAATATAGAGCTTCCGTGCTGCAAGACAACAAGTGTCCTGAGATTGGCTGCACGACAGTATGAACGCAATAACTCTTCTGAACCGTACACTTAAAAATGGCTAAGGTGGTAAGTTTTACGTCATGCATATTTTGCCACAGTTAAATATAAAGAAACAAATAACAGTAAACATGTCTATAGATACACACAGACGCATTTCATAATACCTGCTTTCTGGCATTAACATTTGGGTTCCACTTTTCGCTTTTTAAATCATTGCATTAATAAACATTCTGTTCTCAACAAAACTGCAATTTCCATGGGATCAGAGACCAGGTCCTATGATCTGGGCACACAGTAGACTTATTATAAGTCTTTGATAGTTGACTGAAACACAGTGAGCATGGTAATGTTCGGTCAGTCTTCCTGTGAGCCTCAGGCCTGAGTCCTCTCTTGCACTGGCTGGTGGAAGAAGACCTCTCTCCGGCCGGAACAACCATCCTCAAAGACAGAAAAGCCAGGCCAAGAGGGCTCTAGTTAACTGCCCTAATGAAGTCCCCAAAGGACTCCCGGCACTTGATAAACACCTGACCCACCAGGCCCTGAGGGGTGGGACCATCTGGTGTCTGGGTAGTGGAGACCTTTGCTCCCATGCCCGTCCCCCACACACCATTTGCTGTCATTCAAATGGACTACCTGCCCTCGTCCACATTTGCAGCACAGTTTGCGTCCAAATCTTTGTTCACACTGTTTTTCCTGCCTACTCTTCTCTTGCCTCCATCCAGTAATTGAGGCTCGTGTCCCCTCTGGATCCGTCCACTTGGGGTTGCTGTAAAGGAGTAGCCGGGGCCGGGTCATTTCTACAGGAAAGTGACTTATTTCAGCTCACGGTTTTGCATGGTGCTGGCATCTGCTTCTGGGGAGGCCCAGGAAGCTGCAGTCATGGCGGTAGGTGGAGGCGGGGCCCGTGGCAAGAGCAGAAGCAGGAAAGAGAAAGAGGCGCCAGGCTCCTTTAAGCAACAACTCTCATGCGGACCAGTAGAGTAAGAATCACTTATGACCACGAGAAGTGGTCGTGGCACCACGTCGTTCATGAGGGATCTGCCCCCCCGTGACCCAGTCACCTCCCACCAGGTCCCACCCCCAACGCTGGGACCACATTTCAACAGGACAAAAGCCAAACCACATCCCCCGTCCTGCAGGAAGCGTCCCTTGGCCAGACGCAGTGGCTCACGCCTGTCATCCCAGCACTTTGGGAGGCCAAGGAGAGAGAACTGTCTGAGCTCAGGGGTTCTAGACCAGCCTGGGAGCCTGGGCGAGACCTCATCTCCACAATAAACAAAGAAAAATTAGCCGGGCATGATGGCGCACACCTGTAGTTCCAGCTACTTGGAAGGCTGAGGTGTAAGGATCACCTGAGCCCAGCGGGTTGAGGCTGCGGTGGCCGCAAGTATGCCCCTGCCCTCCAGCCTGAGTGACAGAGTGAGACACTGACTCAAAAAAAAATTTAAAAAAGCAGGATCCATCCTGAACAGGCTCTGGCGATGGCCATCTTTGATGATGACTACCAGCTATAATATCACTTACTAAGAGTATTTGAAGTCTACTATTTGTGTTAGCCGGGCATGGTGAAGCAGGGCTGTAGTTCCAGCTACTTGGAAGGCTGAGGTGGAAGGATTGCCTGAAAACCAGTAGGTCAAGGCTGCGGTGGCCATGAGCACTGCACTCCAGCCTGGGCAACAGAGTGAAACTCCAACTCAAAAATAAATAAATAAAATAAAGTCTACTGTTTATATGTTCTTCTTCCTCAGTGAGATCTAGTCACCAGTTCTAAACTATATATTCAACTGTCTCCTTGACGTTTCCACCTTATCTCAAAGGCACCCCAACATCAACATGTCCCAAACAGAACTCAAGACGCTATCCTGCAAATCAGGTCCTCTTCCAGCTTTCTGTCTCGGTGAGTTGGCTGCATGACACAGGTCAGAAACAGAAGGGCCATCTTCACCCCCACTTTTCTCTCACTCGGAATATGAGTGTGTCACGAGACTCTGTGCACCCACCAACTACTTGCTGCTTCCACTACCAGCCTAGCCCAGCATTGCTTCTTAGGTTTTATTATGGTTGAGGTATGATGAGGCCAACAGACCAGGAGACGGCTACCGTTTAAGATGGTTTATTTAGGAGGCGATGGATTGGTTTATGACCTTGATCGTGGTGATGGTGTCACAGGTGTGTGCATGTCCCGACTCATCAAACTGTACACATTAAACACAGGCAGGCATTTTTTGCATGTCAATTCTACCTCAGTAAAGCTGCTTTTTATTTGCTTGGTTTTTTTAAGACGACTTATTCTACTCACAGTTGCCAAGAGGAGGATTTCAGGTCACACCACCAAGGCCCTGTGGGAAATCACCAGGGTCAGTCACGAGATGGTGAGGGGAGAGGACTGCAGGTAGGAGCCTTTACTGGGGGGTTCAGCAGGAAGGATTGAGGGAGGTAGGGTAAGAAGGCCTGCGGTTGGCTAGTTTGGATAGCTTCAGCAGACTCTGGGGCCCAGGGCTGTCCCCAGCTGCCTGGTATCTGGCTCCGGCATGAATAGGGAGGGTGGATGGTGGCCCAGGGAGTGAGAGCCCAAGAAGTGAGATGGATGGGTGTGGACGCCACCAGCTGCTCCAGAGGGAAACTGACTGGCCTCCAGCCAGAGCCTCAAAAGCAGGTCAAGACAGCATCCCCAAAACTCTACTCCGCATAGCCCAGCCTGGACCATGGACCCAGCAGCCTCCTGGCGCCACTCTCACGCTCCAGTTTCTGCTCCCCCTACCAAATATCCTTGCAGGGTTTCCTATTTCCTTAGAATAAAAACCAGACTCCCCAACAGGGTCTATGGCCCTGAATGATCTGGCCCCTCCCCAGCTTGCTGCCTCCCCTGCCCACATACCACAGGCATTGTCTGCATGGACACGTAACCTGTTATTTGCTTCATGGAAAGGTACTTCCCGTGGAGAGAGTATCCGTTGTAAGGGGTTTGATGAATGCCTTAAATCAATTTCAGGTGCATGATTTAATTCTATTTGGCAAATGAAGAATGTTCTTTAACCTTACTGAATCGGATGTTGCTATCCACTGTACACACAGTGATGACGTGACCTCTGAAGGGGAGATGGCTGGACTCACTTCCGTACAAAGAGTAGGGTTCAGGCAGACATCTTAAATGTGATTACTGAGTCTTGCAATAAACATTTTCTGTTCAAAAAATCTTTGTTCCTTGGAGCTTTATGAGCAATTTCACCATAAATTCTGCTTTCGAATGTGCCTGGCACACCCATCGGACTCATAAACACCCTCAAGACCCAATGGGAGCATGCAAAAAACTCTCATTTCAAGAAGAAATTTTCCTCCACAGCATTTAAACGGCAGACATAGGGTATGAGTATGTGCTTTAATTTCTTTTTTGTTGATGCATTGTCATTGTTGTAGATAAAGCATTTATTTAAGAAGAAGCAAGAACATTCATTTTGTCCTGGGAGGTGTCATAACTTATCTCATTGACTTGAGAATGGTGCTTGATTTTACTGGGGGATAGAACCAGTCATAAGCAACGTGATTTGCATCATACACGACTTTCAAGGCCATGAAGCCAACATCACATTAAATCAATATTCATGTGCTTTGTAGAAGCCAAGCTGAAAATACAGTTCTTCTGTAATAACCCTAACTTTGTTCTTTTATTTCTAAATCTTTCATCATGTCTCCTATTTCTTCCTCTCTCCCTCCTCCTCTCTCTCTCTCTCCTCTTTCTCTCTCTCCTCTTTCTCCTAATACAAACTCGCTCTTTCAGCAAGTCAGTCATTCAGTGATTCAACAAGAAGCTACTGAGAATTTTCTCTACCATGGACACTATACTAGGCCCTAAGAATGGAACAGGGAACAAAACTGAAATTGTCCCATTTTTGGGAAGCCCATGGTTCCAAGGAGTGACCAGCAGCCAGCGACTGTAACCCAGCCGGGAAATGCTCTGGCCGGGCAAGTACAGGGTACCACGAGAGCACACGGGAGTGAAAACGGCTGGAGTCCATGGCCCATCTGTGGCATAAAACAACCAGCCAGCCACATGGGCATTCCAGCTGAGGTAGGCGAGCCCTGGAATAAGCCATGACGCCTAACTGGCTGCTTCTCCTGCCAGCAACTCTCTACCCAACGCTTTAGGCTCATTTCAGGGGCACTTTGTCCATAATGTTTGACATTATTAATTTCTGCAAATGGAAGAATAAAGGACCCTGGCCATGAGCCAGCGCCTCCTCTGAGCATGGCATCACACAGATCCAGTCACATCAGCATCCTCAGCCTCAGGGCCATGAAGGGGCTGCAGGGCTGGACGGCCTTCCAGGACAGGGCTCACATGGGCCTCTGTGCCTCCCCAGCCCCAGCCTCACTCTGCCTTATCTTCTCCCAACTCCACTCCACCTGCCACAGCCAGGCACCTCCCTAAGGCACTGTTCCACCACCCTGGCATATCTACAGGCCTCAAGAGAACATCTCAACTCGCCCTGCGGCCCCTAAACCCCCCATGTCTGGGGGTGATGGCGGCCACTATGCACACTGCACTCACACCTGCACCTTTCTGCTGAGGCGCCTGGCCTCTCTCCCGCCCAGCCTCTCCTTACACATGCCGGAAAGACCGCCTCCAGGAAGCCTTTGGGGGTCACTCCAGCCTGCATGGACTCTTCTCTCTGGAAACCACTGCTGGGCCATGGTGCCACCTCTCTGTGATGACCTAACACTCGACCTGTGTTGTTCTCATTTCCCTAATGACCTGCAGACTGTTAGCTCTTAGAGATTCTCTTCCACACCTCTCTTCACCTCCCTGTTGCAACATGAAGACCACGCGACTTGCTGAATGAATCAAGTGAAGATAGAGACATACTCTTCCCCTGGTTCTTAAAAGGCTTGTGGGCCTGCCCCAGAACCAGCAGGCCTGAAAGAACTAGAACATTTCTGCGATCTCTGTTCTCCAGGCCCAGCTGGCTGCCGGCCAGTGGAGTCATCTAGGAGAGGGATCACCTGCCCAGGGACCTGACGTTCCCATCCCATGTCCAGCCCTGTCTGTCCCCAGCCAGATAAGCCTGACCTTGCTTCCCATCCTGCTGCGCCATAGCTTCCTCTTCCCCATCTACGAAATGAAGGAGGTTGGTCCCAGAAATGCTGTCTAAGCCCCTTTTGTGTCTGCCTGATGCTCTATGACCAGGACCCACAGATGGCTAAACAGAGGGGTCCTTGGCTAAAGGGAGCAGCACTAGCCAGTGAAAGGCAGTGAGATGGAAAGACGGATCGATCACAGATAAAGTTGTGGGAGAAGAGTCTAGAAAACAGTTGCAGGTGAGGAAAGGTGCATCCGGTCAACACTCCGTCTCTTAGGATGCTGGCTAATGACGGGTCATCACCACAAGGCTTGACTTTGGCCTCTCACAGACCATTTCTCATGAATCCAGATCTGGGCCCACGAGGCAGAGACACAGTTTCCAAGGTCCTGGAACATGTCTAGATGGACAGTAGAACAGGCCTCTGTGGAATGATGAAACTGCGTCACTATAAGACCCAGTAAGCCATGTGCTTGCTGCAGCTGCAGGGAGCAAAGTTTTTATGTTGTTTCTTTGTTTTCAACACTTTGTAGGAACAGATTTCATATTTTCTTTCTTGAATCACAGATCTTGGTGCAATAGTGGCCCAAAGGGGGAAAGTCAAATAATACAAACAAATAAAACATTCTCAGTGAAATCACAGGGTCTTCTGAAGAACACCCAAAGGTGCCTCTTAGATGCCTAGGACATCAAAGACATGCCTGCAGGGGCCACTAGTTAGCAGACAAAGAGGTACAGAGCACACTCTCTCTTTTTTTTTTTTTTGAGTTGGAGTCTCACTCTGTCGCCCAGACTGGAGTGCAGTGGCCACTCCCAGCCACCGCAGCCTCGACCTGCTGGGCTCTGGCGATCCTTCCGCCTCAGCCTTCCAAGTAGCTGGAACTACAGGTGCGTACTACCACGCCCGGCTAATTTTTGATATATTGTAAGAGATGAGGTCTCGCCAAGTTGTCCAGGTGGGTCTCGAACCTGCGGGCTCAGGCAATACACTTGCCTCAGCCTCCCAAAGCGTGGGATTACAGGCTGAGCCACCAAGCCCAGCCTGAGCACACTCTCTTAAAGGAACGTCTTTCGGAGATGAAAAGTGTGAACATATTCACTTACTATTTTCAGATAGAAATCAGCCAGCCTGTAATCATATGTACATATATGTACACACACACATATATTCACACACACTGCTCCTTTCTTTCTATTACTAGGAAAGGGAATGTGACCTCTCTCCTGGTGCCTGGAGACATCTTCACTTTTGGGCTTCTTGGCTTTCTAATTCCTCTCCCTGATGTATTTTAACGTTTCAGAGTCTTGACTTAGCCATCTCAGTAGTTAATAATGTAGGCAAGGTGTCTAGAATGATGCCTGGGATCTTCTGTGGATGTATTCATTCATACCAACCTCATTCCAGGAGTGGCTTGAGGTGAACACCTGGCACATAGTAGGTGTTGAGTCAACAGCTTTCTTTCCCTTCTTCCTTTACTTAAATCATCTGATTTTCCTTGAGAGGGAGGGATAAGAAGGGAACTTGGGAACGGAGACCCTGGAAGTAAGGGATGGGTGAGCATAAGCGGACCCTGTCGGAAGCCTCACCAACAGAAAGACGACAGTCCTTCACAGACCGCAGCTCCTGCCAGGGCCCGTGGGAGGAGGCAGGAGGCTGCACAGGGAGAGTGAGACCACTGGCGAGGGCCTCGGAGTCAGAGGAGGACCGGCTTCCTGTCCACCCAAGGCTCAGCAGCCCGAAGCCAAAATACAGAGTTTCGTTACCATGACATTGGAAATGTACGTAGGCTTTTCACACTGCCAAGAGCTAAACACATCTTCATTGTCACTACTGATTTGTACTATTTTACCAGCTGGGCCTTTCTAGAAGCAAACATGATGTCACAAAAATCAGAAGGTGAGACTGAAGTGTGACGTCCCAGATGAGCTTCTGGGGCACGTGACCTGGGGCACGCCAACCTCACCTCTCTGAACTCAGTTTCTCCATGCATACAACGGGCTCCCTTAAGTTCCCTTTCAGCCTCAGAATCCCACAGTCCCATCCCCCCAGCCACGGTCCATGGCTAGGCAGCCTCCAGGAGCCTCGGTCCTTCATCCTCTGAACTTAATCTCCTTTGAAGAGTTTTCTTCTTCACAATAAACAAGCAGAGTGTTCAGAAAGACTGAGCGTCCTTTCCTTAATCCCACCTCATCTGCAGTTTTCAGTTGTCTCTGTCTTTGCAGATGGTAAAACCCAATCAAGAGCTTATGCTACTGACAACTCAGACTCTGGGGCAATTAATATTTCTTTCCCTTGCTCCATCATCACGTACCATATCCATCATCTATAAACAGATGGGATATAATTTCAAATAAAAAGTCCAACTGCATTTCAGTATTTAAAGACTTCCATGGACAGAGCTATCCAAAGGGGATGAGGTCAAGACTGTAAAAAGCATTGTCTGTAGAAACACAAGTTCATTCCTCTATTCTTGACACTTTGTGGAACCCACTGTAGTCATGAAAATTGCATCTTCCGTTAACTGCACCGGGGAATTTTTTCAAAGATAAATTTGATCTCTTTCCAAAACTGCATACAATTGGCCTTAAGTCAGGAAGGAGTCCAAGATCTACCCAGCATGCTCAGTCAGCAGCTCTCCCAAGAAGTTGAATTTGAGGTCAAATCAAAAGACACATCGCTTAGAATGAGACCACGGCAGAGAACACTCTCTTAGGACCGTCACCAGGATGTTCAATCATCCCAGACGATAAACAAATAAAAAATAATTATACACACAAACATATCATCGAACATGAGGGGGATCCCACCTTCCCCCCAGAAAAAACTGGCATTATCTTTTGGAGGGCAGACCTCTTGTAGCACCCTTGGTATCTATTCCTCCAGATCAAACGGTCAACGGAAGTTTTTACCTGGAAGTTTGGAGAAGGTTGTGTCATGATTTGCGGAAGAAGCGTCCCGAGTTGTGGCAAACAGGTGCCTGGTTCTTCCACTCTGGCAGCACCTGCCCAAACCCAACTGAGTGAGTGTTCAGCAGTTTTGACCCAAAGATTCACCTGATCTCACCCAGAGCAACTTTTTTTTTGTTTCCCCAGAAGAAAAAAGTCCTCCAAGGGAAACGGTTTGCTGATGTGGAAGAGGTGAAGCAAAAAATGGCAGAAACACTAAAAGGCATCAAAATGGACGTGTTCAAAAGCTGTTTTGAGCGGTGGAGAAAGCATTTCAATAGGTGTATTGCATCAAATGGAGAGGACTTTGGAGGTGACTGAAGCATAAACATGTAAGGATACAGTTTCTTACAAATAAACTCCGTTTTTTTCTGGGTCTCTCCTCTTACATGTGATAATATCATATGCAGTAAAATAAATCTGGAATTTTTTTTCAAATCAGTATAAATTTACATAAATCTCATAAATATATATTTTGATAAATAAAATCAATTTTCCAAACACCAATTAAATAGAGATGTCAGCTCTAATGATTTTGAAACATTTACTTGTTACATTATTGATGGGAAATACGAGCCAATTCCCCTGTATTTCTCCCGATGCCAAAAGATATAAAGCGATTCCATTTATAATTCAAAGCCTGGAGTCACTGCAAGCAAAACAGTTTGCCTGTTAAATATTGCAAATCATTAGTGCTATCAGGATAGATGCCTCAGAGAGCAGACTCATGTTCCAGCCCAGGCCAGCTCCCACTTCTGCAGACACGGGGGTGAGTAAAGCACCCGTGTGAGCAAGGTGCACCCCCGGCCTCACAGGGCCCACGTCTCGTTCAAGTTCCCCTCAACAGACACAAAATCAATGGACCACCGAGGGGAGACACACTTGGGTCCTTGGCTCGGGGACCAAACACGGGGCGTTTTCTCCCAACTCGGAGGATTAAGGTCTGTGAATGGCAGGAGCAGGAGAGTTTTGTCTCCCCGTTGCTGGGGGCTCCTGAACTTGGAGGACACACAGAGTCCTGCAAACACCCCCAGATCCTTCTCATCTGGACCAAGGGTCTTTCCCCCCGCGTCTTTCTCACTTCCCATCGCGGCCAATGACACTTTTGATATCTGGCCTCATTCCTGGAACACGTGCAAAAGCCATTCCCAGAATGAACAGCAAAGGAACTGCAGCGGTGCGAGCAGTTTGACTGAACTTGCTTTTTGAAATGTGCCTTTTGTCCCTCCCCACGTCACCAGCAGAGCGCGCATCCAGGAACCGCTTCCCCAACTCTGCTCTCAAGTAATAACGAAAGCCACGGTTACACAGGAGTTTTCTGTCTTTATAAATGTCACCCCGCTTCTGAAAAGTCTGAGCAGCAGCTCCAGTCCGCCTTTAGGAAGATATGAAATCCTGAAATGTCTTTGTCTCACTCACGCAACTATAAATCACGGGACACAGTTCAATCCCAAATCAAGGGTGAGCCAGTAATCCCTGGCCCTCATTCTAATGACAGAACTCTTCTCGAATCCCAAGCGTGAACACCATGTTGAGGCCGCAGAAAGATTTAAATATCCGACATTCAGTGACACTGAATTCCATCAAGATTGAAGAATTCATGACACTGATTGGCTGTGGTCTTTGAATTTTTAAAACACATACACAATTATTTTTTTAAATAGATATTAAAATAGTCGGTTATTTTTCTGATCCACAGAATTACTAAGGTAAGTCTGGCTCTATTAGAATTAATAAATAATGATGAGTCTTCTCACTCTCTTTGGATTGATAGGCATGAAGAAGAAAAACAAGATGAAAAATTAGCCAGGCGTGGTAGCGCACACCTGTAGTTCCAGCTACTCGGAAGGCTGAGGCGGAAGGATCGCTGGAGCCCAGCAGGTCAAGGCTGTGGTGGCCGGGAGCGGCCACTGCACTCCAGTCTGGGTGACAGAGTGAGAATCCAACTCAAAAAAAAAAAAAGAAATAAAAACAAGATGAGGAAGGACTGATGAACCAAAGATTTCTTGGGCACTTTCTACGTGCCAGATATTAGGCTCTGGGAATAAAAACATGAATAGAGTCTAGTTTGCACCTTTTATGTGCGAGCTTCTGAGGGGGCAGAAAGATAAACAGATTGGACCGAAGTGAAAACGGGGTCTGGTGCAGTAGCTCACACCTGTAATCTCAGCACCTCGGGAGGCCAAGGCAGGAGGATTGCTTGAAGCCAGGAGTTCAAAACTAGCCTGGGCAACATAGTGAGACCTTGTCTCTTAAAAAAATGCTTAAACATTATTAGCTGGGTGTGGTGGATATTAAATTATTAAAATTAGCTGCCTGTAGTCCCAGTCACTCAGGAGGCTAAGGCCAAAGGATCACTTGAGTCCAGAAGTTGGAGGCTACAGTGAGCCATGATTGCACCACTGCACCCCAGCCTGGGCGACAGAGGGAAGCCCTGTCTCCAACAAATAAATAAGTCAATGATGAAAGAGTGAACTGGGGTAGAGCAAGGAGAAGGCAGGGAAGGCCTCCTAGAGGAAGCGGCAGAGGCACAGAGCAGGCACAGCACCAAGTCCAAGGAGAGGAGGAGAGCTGAGAAGGCCGGCAGCTTAGGAGGACTGGGGTGAGAGCAACGGGGAAAGGTGGCCCGGGTCAGGCGGTTCATAGGGTCCTGCATGCCTGGGGTGGGGGGACAGTCAGGTTGATCCCCGGCGCACGAAGAACCTGGAGGAATCTCAGCAGGATTCAGGTGCATATTTCATTATTTTATTTATTTTGGGTTTTTTGAGTCAGCGTCTCCTTCTGTGGCTCACAGCCACCACAACCTCAACCCGTTGGGTTCAGGTGATCCTTCCCCCTCAGCCTTCCAAGCGGCTGGAACTACAGGCACACGTTACCACTCCCGGATTATATATATTTTATTGCAGAGACAAGGTCTCTCCAGGTTGCCCAAGCTGGTCTTGAACTCCTGGACTCAGGCAATCCTCTCTCCTCGGCCTCCCACGGTGCTGGGATGACAGGCGTGAGCCACCACGCCAGACCAGATGATTATTTTTACCCGTTACTCCAGAACACGCGGGGGAGGGCTCTGTAGGAACCGGAACGTCCTAAGCAGCCAGAACATGCCGGTTCTCGCATGACCTCGTTAAATCCTCGACTCCATGGTCTCCACGTCACAGCTGAAGAAGAGATGGCAGGAAATGAGGCCACTCAGCAAGGCCACACAGAGGCAAGGCGTAAGACTGGAGTGAGCACGCCGCCGGTATACCATCCCCAATTTTCCCAACCGCATCAACATGCCGCACAAAGGGCCCGAGGACACGTGAACAGGGACACACGCCATCCATTTCGTGACTAATACGGGGTGTCGCTAGACCTCAAGACAGAGTCACGGGGTAGTGCAGGAGGGGAGTATGGGAAGGGGCCAAAGACAGGGACACAACTGGCCACAGTGCCCAGGAGACTAACGGCGGGGGGAACCCTGACACCCCCACTCATGGCTTTACCTCCCAAGGCTCCTTGCAGCAAGGGACTGCAGTTTTTCAGCTGCAGGATACGTCTTTATTGACGCCATCACTATGTGCAGTGGTGTTCCCAGGCTCTTCTTCCTTTTCTGTGTGCTTTTTTTGTTTTTTTAATGTGTGGGGGGAAGGGAAGCAGTCCTGGGGAGACGCCACGCTGGTGATCAAACATCTCCAACTGCATCACCGAGTCTGAGGCCGCTACTGTACAGGCGAGCTCCTTATACAACGGACGAGATGCTACCGCCACCTTCCAGGACACCCCGGTCTGCTGAGAACGGAAGGGCTCCAGGCAGGGGGCTTGGAGACAACTTGCCTTCAGAGAGCTGCCCCTGGAATCACAGAGCCGAAGCACCTCTCCACTGCCGGGTGGTTTTGTGTCCACCACCCCAACTCGGGGACTCAATGTCCCCGCTTCACAGGTGAGGAAACTGCCATCACGAAGGGTCACGAAGAGACATCACAAGGACACGCTCCCTTGGTGGGTGGCAGACCTGGGGTCCTCGAGTCCAAACCTGCCAGTGCATGCCTCCCAACGCTTTATCTTTATGCTTTAGAAAGAGAAAAGAAACGACTCACAGTATATTTTCCAAGGTCAAAGCAGGTACAAATCAGTAAGGACCTGGAGGAAGCCATGGGCGCCACACATTTCTGTAAGGATGGTGGAGACTGCGTGCCACACGCTGAGATAGGAAAAAGAAAAGCCGGTAGTTCTCGGTCGCCCCTGTGCCAAGAGCTGACTATGGATGCAGGGATAACAGCGTGCTGAGGACACGAGCAGAACTCCCCAGAATCGGTGGGTTCTGGAAGCACTCATCCATGAGACGCTCTTCTACTATTCCAGTTGCTTCGCGGAACACAACAGTTATTCTTTTCACGCAGACCCCTCACACTTTCTGGCAAATACAGGATTGGATACACCCCATAACAAAAGAGCCCGCTTTACTTTATTGAACTCAGTTTTTCAAAATCATAAAAGAAAAAAAAAAAAGAGGTAGTTGAGTTTCATGAGTGAGATCCCAGAAAATACTGCAGCATTTCCAGACCCAACTCTGGCAGAAGACTTAGAAGGGAAAGCAAGGCAGGGATTTCTTATGGCTTTCGCTTAATATCACTTTTTCACATTAAAAAACAACAGTAGCCGGGCTCGGTGGCTCAGCCTGTAATCCCGTGCCTTTGGGAGGCTGAGGTGAGTGGATTGCCTGAGCCCGCGGGTTCGAGACCCGCCTGGACAGCTAGACCTCATCTCTACAAAAAAAAAAAAAAAAATCAGCCGGGCATGGTAGTACATGCCTGTAATTCCGGCTATTTGGACGGCTGAGGCAGAAGGATTGCTGGAGCCCAGCAGGTCGAGGCTGCGGTGGCCGGGATCGGCCACTGTATTCCAGTCTGGGCAACAGAGTGAGACTCCAACTCAAAACAAACAAACAAACAAAATAAACAGTTCTCCACTGTGAGCCAAGTGTCGTGCTGGGCCAGTGGTAGCAAGAAGTCAAAGCCAGTCTATCAACAGTGGCAGCTCCAGCAAGCATCTGTCTGGGGCGTGGCATCAAGGTCACGGTGGAGCTCTGGCCGGTCTTGGAGAGAAAACTGCCATGACTGACCTGCAGTGTCTGCCCAGATGAAAGGGAGGGTGGAGACCTGGACACATGCATTTCCCTCCACAGACTAGCACATCTGGGGCGGGGAGGCGAGGAGTGTCAGCATGTAAATCCCACACGGGGAGGCAGGGTGTGAAGTAGGAGGGCCATCCCAGGAAGAGCGCCATGATCAGCTGGCTGCAAAGGTGCAGGACACATGGCTGGCCTCAAAGGACGATGCTTGCTGGTGAGTGCACAGAGGGCAGGCATCTGAACCACAGGCGTGTGCCTGGGCCTCGCCCAGCCCTCTGGACCCAGGACTTATGGGGGAAACACGCCTACTTTCCCTGGGGTCCTGTATTCCAGGATGACCCTTTGCAGTCACTGTCTGGGCTTTTCATCTGTCAGGGTGGGGGGGGGCAGATAAGGCGTGTTTTCTCCATCAGTTCTGTGAAGTGACTCAGCCTGGTCAGGGAATGGACATCCTGCGAAACTTCAGAATACGGTGGGGAGGAAATGACCAACAGTGTTGACAAGAGGTGATTTTTATTCTGACTTTCAAGATGGCCCGCATGCCCCCAGCCACAACAAAGCCATGGGATTCTGTATTTTGCCATAGGTAAAAAAACTCCTGCTGCCTCTCTGTGATCACTGACTTTCATGGCCAGGAGTTTCCTTCTCGGTGCTTCGGAGTTTCACGCTTAAGACGTTAGGATGAACGGGACGCTCCCTAGACCTACTCTTGAAAATAAAAATCACTCCAACTTTCGTGTTTGTGGCATCTTGGTTTCTCCTGTACATCGTGACCCCTGAAGAAGCTCTCCCGTCTCCTGCTTCCCTGCGAGACAGTTCAGCATCTTGTCCAGAAAGGCAAGGGCAAAACTCAGGGGGGGCGAGAGTCCACTTTGGAAAATGTGTCGAGGCCATGACCAGACACCAGTCACGACAGGCTTCTGTTGGTGGCTGTGACTCCTCCTAGCCTCCTTACATGGAAAGGAAGCCCTTCCTCGACTCTGGGAGCCCCAGAGGGGAAGGAGATTGAGAATAAAAACTGGCTGGTGGCATGGGGGTGGGCACAAGAGTCCACTTGAACTGGAGGAAGTGTTCATCCAAGGAAAGATGGGTGCGTCGTCCAGAGAAGGGGAATTCGCCTCTGATGTCAGCCAGGTAAGCTGGACGCAAGATGTGTTTGAGTCTCGGATGCCAACGGCAGCAAGTTGCCCGGACACTCCAAAAGGCTTCCGAGGATGGGATGAGCATGCCCTGTGTGCTCTGAAAAGTGCCAGCCTCAGCTGCCACAGAACAGAAGCTGGCTCGTCCCTGGAGAGTGGGCAAGGTCCCTGGGGTCCCCACAAATGTTGCTTCTGCCAATGATGTGCAATTCTGCGTCTGACCCGCCCCTTCACACCGTGACACGAAGCTCTGCCTTCAGAGATACACAGCATGGGAATAAAAAGCAACAATGCAAATGGGAAAAAGCCTCTAATAAAAGGTTTTCTGAGACTGAGTGCCGGCCCTCCAAACAGGAGCAAAAGCCAGTGCGGCCCTCCTCACCCAGCTGTGGTGTCCAGTCCATTCTCTGTGGAAGGCCCACCCCGTGAGCCTGGATTAAACTGCCGGGTTACATAAGGGTAGGAAACACAACGATGTGAGCCCTGAAAGTGGTGTAGAGGAGAAGGCTGTGGGTCTGGCAGTGCCTACAGCTGGGGCTTGGGGCGGGCATAAACCCTGCTCCCAGCACCCTGTGGACGGCAGACCTGCAGGCAGCCTGGCTGGGTCTGGGAGCAAAGCCTCGGCTTCCTCCCAGTCCTGCTCTGTCCTGAGTCCTCACGTAAAGGCGCCCTAACCGCAACGGTTTCTACTTCCCTAGCTGGCAGGCTCGCCTTAGGGTTCCAGGCATCCTGATGGGTCACACTCACTTGGACAGTCACGCTCAGGCGTGGCGCTTAACTCACACCCTTTCCAAAACCTACATCTACATGGACGGGTCCTCAGATGCTGGTCTAGAAGCAGCCTCCCTTGCCCCCCAGGATAAACAGCTGAGATCCCTTAGGGGAAAAGCCGGGCTCCTGGAAGTGGCTCTGGAAGCCTGGGCTGTACCACCACGGGGTCATAGCTGCTGGTTTGGGGACAGCAGTGCACAGCTCCCTTCCGGGACAGTTACGTCTCTGGGGCCGTCACAGGGACCCAGTGTGACCTCAGCATGACATCCATCAGCACAGAGATGAGCCCACTGTGTCCATCCCTTGGTACCCACGTGGCTGGGCTGCATGGCTCCATCTCGTGTGGCCCATTCCCCAAGCTGGAGCTCCCGAGCTGGTTCCCTGAGGTTAGTCCCCTGATATGGCTGTCTCTGCAGCCTAAGCCCCAAGGACACAGCTCCCCACACCGGCAGCACATGAGAGCAAGAGGCGGCCCTCAACAGTCAGGGTTTCCCGACTTCCACGTGCACACGGCACCCCTTATTACAGCCTATAAAAACGTGTGCTGTGATACACAGACACTAGGCAGCCCGAGTCTGTGTTTTGAACTAGCGCCAGACAGGCCGGGCTCCAGGACCATCGTGAGTTGACTGGGTGCCAGCTACATCCATCCCTCCCCGCTTCCCTCCCCTCCCCTCCCTCCTTCCCCCAAGTGGCCACCTCTTGATTCCACAGCAAGAGTGAGCTGTGGTGAGCAGGACGCAGAGGACAATGGCGCCAGCTCAGCCGCGTCCCTTCCTCAACACAGACACAAAGGCGGGGGTCCCTGGGTGGGATTTGCGGGGACTGTCCGCTGGTGCAGCTCCACCTTGTTGGGACACGCTGTGAAGTCAAAGAGTTAAAGCTCCCACAAAGTTCCAGGACCAAGACTTTCTCTCCACCCCTAGAGGGGAATCGCATGCCTACACCCCTGGCACTGATGCCTTGAACTCGAGCAGGGGGTGTACTCTGGAGAGTGCGGTGGACTGTGACGTTGATGGCGCTTATCCACAGACGCGGGCTAGCAGCGCCCTGGCCACGCACAAGGGGGAAGGCCCTGCGGTTGCCCCACAGCGCCACCTGCCGGGCGGCCGCCGCCGTGCAGCAGGTGCGACCAGGGAAGGCTTTCTGCAGCTTCTCAGCAAAGTGTACCCGCGAGGCCGCCACCGACAGTTCTACACCTGCTTATTCGAAAAGAGAGAGATTTTGCAGCTCTTTTGCTTGGAAAAGAGAGAGATTTTGCAGCTCTTTTGCTCTTTTGCTTGGAAGGGTGGACCCCTTTCATAGAGACACACATCTGCATGCAGGCGTCCCACTTGGCCACGAGGACAAAGCTCCCTCCTTCTGCCAGGGAAATCCCGGCTGTCTGGTCACCCCTGGGGTTGCCATGAGCCATCATCAATAACATGGGCACGCCCGGCTCGGCAGCCACCCTGTAAAGCGAAGACTCGATATAGTCAAGAAGAAGCCGCAAGTCCCTAATTCAGGTCACTTCTGAAAAACCAGGTTCCCCCTGCCCTAACATTGGTCAAAATCCTTTAGCACAACTGGTAAGAAGAAAACAAGGAGAAACACACATGCTTATGTAAGTCCTTCCTCCATCCTCCAGGGAAGATGCAACGTGCTCTAGCATGGCAATGGCACTGTTTGGAAACGACTCGGCAATTTCCCACCTGAACGAGCACTCAGTCGGTCCAGGAGCAGAGCTGACCATGGATGCCTGGGCGGACTTCGGTTTTACAGGAATTAAGCAGATGTGTGGGCTTAACTGGACAGACTAAAATCATGGCGAGTGCTATCAAGGTCTGCTTTGGGATGTCAGAACAAATGTATGTTGCCAGGTCCTTGTAAGCAATTTTCCACGGAGGGTCTCCCAGGGCATCCCAGCTTTCACTGGCTGCCTCCCTGCCCTGTGGCTGTGCTGAGGTTTCCCTGAGACCCAGAAGGGGAGAATTGAAATCAGATGTGCGGAGCGATCAAGCGCCTTATAGTACTTTAGAAGAACGCCAAGCGCGCTGCCTTAGGCCACAGAGTCCTAATGGTGAGGAACAAAGAGCCAGGGACTCCCAGGCCTGGCTCCCATCACCTCGAGTCTTTCCTCCCAGGAAGCACATCGGGGGGCCAGCTCATCATTAATTCGAACAGCTTTCAGGGGCACATTCAGCATGCAAGCTTTCTGTACCCCCGGCCATGACAGAAGGAGGAAATGCCTTCTTCCTTGCCGCTCGTGGGTGGGCCATGTCCCTCGAGTGACCCCAGGGTGCTCTGAAGGCCCCTCGGAAGGAAGCGTCAGCTGCAGGCATGGCGGGGTGAGAGATACATCTCCCACCTGCTGTCTCGACTCCTCTTGGAGAATCCCTGGGTCGTCTGGGAAGACCCTTCTTTCCAATTGGCGAGTGGAGAGACCTGAGTGCAAGAGACATGAGTGGTTATACCCAAGTAGCTGCACCATGGCTGTGACGGCAGCTTTACATCCGGCTATCGAGCCCCGCCCCCAGAGCTGCAGCACCCTGGGAGGGAGCTTCCCCACCTAAACTGTCCTGGCCCAGGGCCCGGCTGTCCTGGAAGAGAGGAGGCGCCCTGGCTTCCAGCTCTGCACAAGGCCAAGGCAGCACTGCCCTCTCCTCCCTTGCTGCGGTCAGAATCTCCGGTGTGCCGCCATTTCAGGGGAGGTGAACCCAAGTTCTGAGGACAAACTCTGAGCTGGTGTGATGACGAAAATTAAAACATGCAATACAGTACTAAGACAGAAGCACCGAAACGAAACAAGCATGTCTAAAGCAGGTGAGGAAAAGGGTTTTGGATGATAACATGGCATCTGGTTAGGATCAGAAAAAGAATGTAAGCTGGGTGCGGTGGCTCATGCCTGTCATCCCAGCACTTTGGGAGGCCAAGGAGGGAGGATCGCTTGAGCCCAGGAGTTCGAGACCAGCCTGGGCAACAGAGTAAGAACTCTACAAAACATAAAAAAATTAGCTGGGTATGGCGGCATGCACCACTGGTCCTAGTATTAACAGTTGGGAGACTGAGTCAGGAGCATTGCTTGAGCCCAGGAATTCGAGGGTGCAGTGAGCTATAATTGCACCACTGCATCCAGGCTGGGTGAGAGAGAAGCCCTATCTCTGAATAATTTTTTTTTAAAGGAGCATGTTCTTGTACTGTATGTGGTTGAAGTCTAAAATATGGCTCTACCCACGTGAGCTAGCCAGGACTAAAACTGAGACTTTCTCTTATCCCCTTCTCTAGCCAAGTAAGTTACTTACGAGTCCCTGAAGTGGGCCTGCATCTTTGAGCCCTGCTGCAATTGTTCCTGCCGTTCATTCATTCATTCATGCATTGAGCAAATATCTATTAAGGCCAACTAGGACGTACTCGCTGTTCCAGGCGCTGAGGATGGAGAGGAGAGGGTGCGGCTCTGTGCAGGGGGGCATCCACACAGAGGCCAGAGAGCCAGAGCGGACATTTTGGGAAGTGTGCGCTCAGCATGGCCAGGGCATAGCCAGGGGGCTGGGCAGTGCACCCAGGGAACAGGGGAGGAGAAATGACAGGAGCGGAGGCCGGAAGACGGGAACAGCAGATGGGCAGACTCCGCCATTGCCCTGGGCAGAGAATGGTCGCTTGGGTCCCCAGTGCATCAGAGAGTGGTCATTTGACAAACCAAAGCACATGGCACCGCCACCCCCCGTGAAAGCTCTCAGCCGAGTTCTCACAGGCCACGGCAGTTCTCGGGTCCCTCAGGGACGCGGGACCCAGGGAGCTGCGCTGAGGAGGGACCCGGGACACCAGTGAGTCCTTGGGATCTTCTCCTGGGGGAACCCCGTGGCCACTGGCAGGATCTGAGCAGAGAGCCCATGGTCCCGGAGCCCGGATGCCCTTCCCATCTGGCACACAGGGGTCTCCTTGATGACACCAGCCACACCCACCATGACAGAGGTCAGCTTCCTTCATGCGCAGACACCAGTCTGCCCCCATGGCATTCTCCTCTGAGTCTGTCAGAAGAAAGCACTTCCACTCATTTTCTTTTTCCTTTCCCCTTGTTTTTTGTATTCACTCCAAGACCCTTATCTGAGCAGGTATTGTGATGGTGGAGTACACGCCCCATCCCTCCAAACAGTCCATAAGCTGCAGGGCATCTGAGGCTGCTTTATACATTTCACACTTATTACATGAGCTTGGCTCTCTACAAATGCTCTTGAATAGAGCTGTAAGTTAGATCTAAGGAGACCTGTCATCAGCAGCACGATCTTCTGCAATTAAGATCCAGAGCATAACTGCTGCTGCAGAAACTGCCATAGCCCTAGTCTCTCACCTGTGGCTTACATCTTGGGATGCACAGCCCGGCATGAGTTGGAGCCCTTAGCCATCAGAAGTTCTGCAGGTATCCTTCCCAACGAAGTGTGTTGGAATGCCCTTTGACCTGCAGAGCTGACGGATTTAAACATTCCCTTAAAAAGCTGGTGGCCAGGAAGCAACCCTGTCTGTGGATGTCCCAGGCCTATCGTTAATTTTCAAATTAGAAGTAACGATCTGCTGTGTTAAATGAGCAAGAGAATAATTAAACATCTGGATCAGGGAATGCCAGGAGACAGACCCAGCAGCGAGTAGAAAACCTGGCTTGCGATGGTTCAGCTCCAAGAAGCACGGCGAGAAGACCACTGCTCAAAACTCTTGTGTGAAAAGGCCATGTGGGTCCAGATTTCACTCCACTGGCGGGAGCAGAGCTGGCCGCACATTCTTGGGTGTCTGTGCCTTTGGGCTGAGCCAACGTTTATTGGGATGAAATTCCTAATCACAGGATGCTGTTCTCAAAAGTACAACTTTCTCCTTTACAAAAAGAAGAAAATATCTTGAGAGTAGGAAGACAATAAGATGGACTTCCTTAGGAGCAGCTGATCTTTGCTGTATTGGGGGGGGCATGGTTAGAAATATGTTCATTTCTATCAACAAAAGGACCTCCTTAGTTTGATACCTACAGATGTAAAAGGACAGCAACACACTCTGTTACTACCTTTATCCATCCATCCACCCACCTACCCATTCATTCCTGTCTCTCTTTCTCTCTGTTCCTATCTCTATCTCTGTCCCTACCTCTAGCATGTGTGATCTCTCTCTGTCTGTCTGTCTCTCTCTCTCCCCCCCATCACTATCTCTAATCTCCTTCCTATAATCTTCAGAGTAAAACAACAATCTTTTCTGCCCCGAGATCACCCGTTTTAAAGCAAAACACCACCCGTATCTTAATGCTTATCTTTCTTTATTCCTGGATGATCCTCTTTCTTCAGCCATTTTCCCATTTCTATTCCCAAAACCTACTTTCTTCCTTTCCCTAAATGTAATCTCTTCTCTCCATTTGTTTCGGGCACCCCAGAATATGACATTTAAATAAACCTCACTGCTCATAGCAGGGGTCTGTGTGCAAGGCAGGAAGACAAGGACCCCAAGCCCTCCCCTGCCTGATCTCCCCTCTGCACTCCCTGGCCCTGGAGTTGGGACTTTCACTGATGCCCCGCCTTGGGCGGCTTTTGTGCCAGTCCTTTGCCCAGGAAAAAACATCTGAAATAACCTATCACTATGTGAAAAGAAACCTCTGAGAAATAAGAGAAAGGCCTTTTCCTAAATGATTTTAAGAAGAAAGGGCGGAAGTTCAAGAGGTCTATCATCCAGCACAGGGACTACACGGAACGCTACATTGGATGCTTGGAAAATGCCAAGAGAGAGGATGTCAGGTGTTCTCACTGCAAAAACGATAGCCACACGAGGTTATGTGTCTGCTGATTAGCTAGAGTCAGTCATTCCTCACTGCACAGGCACTTTAAAACATCACATTATGCACAGTAAATACATGCCATTTTATCTGTCAATTTAGGAAAAAGAAAAAAAAGAATGATCCAAATTTGACCTTCCTGGACAGAAACTGGTAACTCTTGATTGAAATGACTTAATGCCAGAAAACCTTGAAACTTTAAATCAGCACCACTGTTTTCACTTTAAATACAAAAGATATAAAATGTAAGCACTTAGGGGTTGCCAGTGGGCAGTTAGGACAGGCGAAAGGGCTTTCAAATGTCCTTGTTACGTTTGTTTCTTAAAGATGTTGCTGTATTCTTTATGCCTTACACATGTTGTCATGATCTTGTCTACTTCCAATGTGGAATGAAAACAAAATTATTAAATCCCACCCTTTGAAAAGAATTGTGATTGGCAAAGTTATCTGTTTAGAAAATGGCGTTGAAAAACACCTTTTTTGGGTTTTTTGGGCAGGCGTTTTTCATTAAAAATAAATCCTTTCTTACACAGTCATAAAGAAGGACGAAATTATGAACTTCGCAGCAACTTGGATGGACTTAGGGCCTATAATATTCAGTGATCTATCACAGAAACAAAGAACTGAGTACCACATGTTCTCACTCCTAAGTGGACCCTGAACAATTTTCATCATATTACAAGAAAGGAATTGGTGGTAGTGGGAAAATGCCAGGCGTGGGAGGGTGGGGTATACTTCATCAATAAGGGGACCCGATCTCACATCAGGTGAAGTAAGGACCCAAGGGAGGCCCAAACTTGACCTGTTCGGTGACCATTTGTGCACCTAACCTTGAATTGTACCCCCACATCTTTAAAATACAAATTTAAAAATAATAAATAAATAAATAAATCCACCGGGAAACCAAAGGTGATCTTCTAAGAATTTTATTCACAATGCAGATACTTCCTGACTTTCTGTAGGGCTATGAGATGGTAGCTGAACAAGCACTTAGTACACCGTGTCCTACACGACAGGGACCCGACATGCGTTCTCCAAGTCACGGACTGTGAGCAGGAGAAAGACATCTTCTCTAGAAACGCACGCAGAGAGGAGCTTGGTATTAAACAACACTTAGTTTTCAATTCCCTATTAAAGGAAAAACAGGATACTTCATCCTGACATAAATATAGGAACAGAAATTGGGAAGTAATGATTAATGGAAGATGGGATAACAAGAGGTGCCACATAATCCCCGTGCAGGAGCTACTGAGGGAAAGAAAGCTGCTTGAAAGTTCGGCTCATGGCTCTCTTAATTTAAGCAGAGGAAACCACGGTAAAATATGGGATGACTAGTTAAAAAATCCGACATTCAACAACTCTTGTCAAAGACTGGGGGGAAATGTATGCGTCTGACCAGATAGACCAGGGAGTGGTGGTGGAACATTCTTTTTTGTTTGTTTGTTTTTTGTTTTTTTTGAGTTGGAGTCTCACTCCCTCTCCCAAGCTAGAGTGCAGTGGCATGCTCACGGCCACCCCAGAGTCAACCTGCTCGGCTCAGGCGATTCTTCCGCCTCACCTTTCCAAGTAGCTGGAACTGTGGAGGCATGCTACATGCCTGGATATTTTTTATTTTATTGTAGACGAGGTCTCGCCACGTTGCTCAGGCTGGTCTCGAACCCATGGGCTCAGGCAATCCATTTGCCTTGGCATCCCAAATTGCTGGGATTACAGGCTTGAGCCACTGCACCTGGCCCAACATTCTTGCTGGATGAAGCCACCACTGTGCTGCTCTGAGGAGGAGGCAGGCCATTCCCCTTAGAAATACCACCCAAGTGAGGAAGATCCATGCATGGGGAGAGGACATCTGGGAACCTTTTGCAAGCATTTCTATGTCCTCTCAGCACATCCTCTCAGAACCACAGCCCAGAGATGCTCCCACCCTGCCTGTGCTGACAAGGAAGTCGTGGTTCCATGAAGTGAGGAAAGTGACCTGAGACACGGTGATGGCAGGGATTCAGATCCAGGGACCTTTGCCTCCAAAGTCCGGAATTTTTCTACCATGGTACCCCAAGAATAGAGAAGCCAACAAAACATAGTTGGGGTCAGGGGAAAGAGGGCAGTTAACCCACCTGTGAAAATGGTGAAACCCCCAAACTAAACCAAGTGTGTACCTGCACCCTTCCTGCCATCATTTGTAGGGAAACCTGAGAGCCAGAATGATCTTCTGGAGCAGAGAGGTCAAATCGAAGTGAAGGGCACAGGCACTGGTCTAGTTGACCCGCTGGACATGACTCCCCCGGCGTGGCGGGAATGCACTTGAGAGGCTCAGGGCACTGTGGGGACATGAGGCCGACAGGTACAACTGGCCATTTGCAGAGTCGTGCTTAGGCGAGGAGCCGGGGACAAGGTCAGGTGGTCCTAACCTTGGTGGCACAGGTTGAGGTGCCGGACTTCAAGCTCTGAGGGTGCCAGACACCTAGCCACGCTGCACCCGCATGGCGCCTTCGCAGTGGCCTGCAGCTGGGGCCAGACCTTCCCTCCCCCAGCCAGACTCAAAGCTGCTTCGCCTGGGCTATCCTGATTCATCCTGTATTCCCGGCAGCCAGGCACACTGACCTGGGCTTAACAGGTCTTTGATGTTTCCTGAATCAACCCCTCTCCATGTAAGGCAGTGCCACCGCTGGGCAGAAAGGCCACCATGGCCTCCACAGGGGGAAAAGCCACTTCACTGATCCCCCGGCATCTTTCAGAGGCTGAAGTCAGCATGTGGCCCAGAGGAACCTGTGACCTCTCCTTTCCAAGCGGACTGCCTGGTGACTGGGAAAAGGTTTTGTCAACAGAAGAACGAGAAGGAAAGACAAACGAAAAACTTATTGAAATGGAAGGGAGTTCACCGCAAGGTCCCTGCGGCAGCTGACCTTTAACATATTAAATATAAATTACGAAGCCATGAAGCATTCCAGAGTGTGGATAAGAACACGTCACACTGAAAAGCACAATCGGCAAAGAAAAAAAAGGAAAGGCAGATGGGGTGGGCTGAAAGTGACAGATGTGTGTCACTTAAGACAAGTGCACACGAATGACTAAAACACAAAAGCCCCACACAAGCCGCCAACACTGTCAGGGACAGGTGAGGGAAGCAGGAAGGCAACCAAGCTCAGGCGCCCTGCACACACACAGGCCAATGGCTTTCTGGGTCCACCAGACAGTGTTTGGAAACACAAAAGGTGTGACTTTTCCTTTGTACCCAAATTCTGTCACTGTGACCGATGACACACACAGAGAAAGGAAGGACCCAAGAGGCTCATCCAGGTGGGTCCTCGGCCTCTATGGGTATGACAGGCTGGGTAGCTCCTCAGTGCTGGGGCCGTGCGGTGCCCTGCAGAACATCCAGCATGGCCCCTGACCTCTCCCCCACGAGATGCCACCAGCACCTTCCCAGCCGTGACAATCCAAAATATCCCAGCCTTTGCCAAATGACCCCTGAGGGACAAAACCATCTGGCTTGAGAGCTGTGGCCCTGAGGTGATCAAGAGACCCTGCAGTTGAGATGGCGCCTAGAAAGTACATGACGGGAATATGCATTCCGGGAGACGGCAGGCACAAACGTGCTCCACATGGTACATGCGAGGTCGGTGGGATAGCGGGGGGGGGGGCACTTTCAAGAGCAGAATTGCAGCTATTGCTAAACAGGACGCACGGGTGTGGTTTTAACTTTATCTCAAGAGGTGGATCAGGGTTAGAAGCAAGGTTGAAGACGCATCTGGCATTGCCATGGGGGGCAGACCCCAATTTTTAACAAGTTGCTCTCTTAGGGGCCTTGCTGCTCCGCTCGGAACGCCCCCAGTGCGCAGAGAGCCCGTGTTGTCGGACAGACTATCCAGGCTTACGAAGTTAGGCTGAAATCGGCTGTGCCCTTCAGCTCCTGTTGTGAAGTGCTATTGCCGCTCATGATGGATTTCGTCCAAGGAGCCTAGTCTAAGTGCAGACATCATTTCTTGTATGAGGCTGCCAGATGTGACCATGGACACAGAAACAGAAACGGAGCGAGAGCATGTTCTTGCCTCCGATGGATCACAGGCGACACGTGCTGTGAGACGGGACAGAGGGCAGGACCAGCAGACGGAAGTGGCCGTCAATGCGAGGGTTTCCGGTTGTGGCTTCTGCCTGGCGCCACTTCAGGAAGGCCACGCCCTCTCCAAAGCCCGTACACACTGCAGGCTGGCCTCTCTGATGCTGTGGCTTCATGGCCGGTCTCACTCTCAGGGAGACCCTGCAGGACAGCGTGCCTGGGAGTAGCTGAGGACGTGGGGGTTTGCACTTGGAGCCTCATTTTCACCACCAACACTCTGTGTGGCCTTGACTGTGATACGGAATGCTTCTGAGACTCACGGTTTCCTACACAGCCTGGAGGTCTTGGACCATCAGTCTCTCAAACGAGGCAGTCGAAATGCTGCAGGTCCTGGCCTTGCTGTTGATCGGGATGGGGGTCTCCAGCCTCTGGCCGAGGCCCCGGCATCTGGAGCGATCACTGCTCTAGGCTCTTTCTCCTTTTCTGCAAGTTAACACGGAAGAGCTATGTATTCCTAGCACTCATTCGGACACGGGGAAGCAGCGGCACCAAGAAACCTAGTCAACCCCCATCAGTGCTCAAGAAAGAAGACCTGGCGTCTGACTTCCTGGGCCACCAATTAGTTGATGCCTCTGTTTTCTCATCTGTAAAACAGGACAATGATAGTACCTGCCTTATAGGGTTGTTGTAAGGAATTCAAAGAATTAATACCTATGAAGTGCTTTAAAAAATACCCAGCACATGATGAGCCCTCAATAAATGTTGGCTTCCTCACCATCCATTCAAGGTGGCATGATGCCAGGAGATGGGAACTGAGGGGCGGGAGGCACCCACCCCACCCCCAGCCTAAACAGTAATATGCAGAGCTCAGCTGATTGATTTCTTCCCTTCTGATATTATTTCCCCATCTCCACGTTACGCTCAGAAGGGATTTTGTTGAGAGAGACTTGAAATTAAAATAAGACTGAGTACGTGTGTGCTGGGGTCAGGGTTTTCCTGGACCAGTACAAGCAGGTGCAGAGTCTGGCATCTCAGCCTGGGCGAGGACCCCAGCACCCCACCAGCCATCTCTATTTTTGCTGGTGGGTACCACCTTCCTCACTGTGGCCAGCCAGGCTTCGGCCGGTCTTCTTTGACGTGCTCCATCTCATGCACGACTGTCATGTTTTCAAGGTGCCCGCCCCGACATGCCTTCACTGTATCCGGAGAATCCACGGCCTTGCCCATCTGGCTCCGTCAGGGCAGAATCCAGAAAACTCAAGTCCCAGGCCCCTCAGTGCTGGATACGGGCACCAGGACTGGGGTTTGCAGGCCCCCCTGTGCTCTGGAACCTTTCCTGTGGAAGTGAACAATTGGAGGGGACGGGCTGCCGGGGGAGTCCCAAGCACTGTGCAGGCACTGGAGGGGGAGGAGGCGTCCAGCAGCCAGGCACAGCCAGCCTAGGGCTTCCTCGGGTGCCCACCAGGCAGCTGCAGTAGGTGCAGTTCCCTGTCAGGCTGGTGCTAGCGTGTGGTTCTAGGAATTTCCCAGGTAAACTACAGAATGCAATGGACTGTGGATGCCGTCACACCCATCTCTGGAAAATACAATCCACCATAGTGGAGTGATGCTGGCAAAGGGATTTAGGATTCAAATGTTACCCAAAGGGCATCTAGGGGTTAAGTGCATTAGACACTGGAGTACTCTGAGGCTTACTTTGATCCTCTGGTGCAGACCCCACAAGGACAAGCAGACATTCTCAACTTTGCTCTCCATTTTTCACCTATCAGCATATGAGTCCACTCCAGAAGACCCGCCTAGCAGAACCCAGTGATGACTTGTATTTTGATACTATGATCTCTCAGTCATAGAACACCTTAACAAATAGTTTGTATTTTTTCTCTGCTTATCGTTAAGACCTCTTGAAACATCTTGCTTGCTTCAGAGCACTGTCAGAAACATGAAATCCTTTAAATAAAAGGATTCTGATGAACGGACGCATTTCTTGCAGTCTGTAGATGGAAGATGGTGTTGATATGGCCTAGCCACTTACCTCACACTCACCAAGCCATCACTGTGGCTGAGTTTGCACGGAAAGATTCAACTACTCTTCTCCACACTGTACTGATGTGCTGCAATCGTCCCTGTCTCTCTGCTACAAAGGGTCTCTTCAGATTCCTGAAGGGCGTTTCTCTTCACCGGCATGAGAGCTGGCAGAAACACACTGCTTCGGAATGAAGGTCCCTCCGTTATTCTTCTGGTCAACACGAGAGCTCTGGCTGATTGCAATGGTAATGCCAGAGGATTCCTTTTAAAGCACTAGTCCTGTCTGGAGGACTACATCCCAGCATCTTTTTTATCGGAATGTGTGTCTGTTCTTCCAGACCAGGGCCTGGGTCTTACCTCTGGCTCCCAGCCCAGCATACGGGCACAGAGGCTGCTCAACAAACGTCTGTGGACGAGAATCTCAGGATGCCACACTGTGTCCATGAATCCTTGTGTCCATGCACCACAATGCCCATCCTTCCCCACTTGGCTAGGACTTTAGAGTTTTAAACTTCTGGCGCCGTGTGCTCCAAGAGTTGGTCATTATATTTCCACTCTAAGTAGAATACACCTTATGCTTACGTACTTCATCTGTGTGCGGCAAATGTCAGTGCCCTCAGAATTGGTGGTGAGATGCACAGAGGCAGGAACCACGTCTATTTTCTATTTCCGGCACCCAGTACGGTGTCCCCGACAGAGCAAGCACCCAACAAACATTTGAAAAAAGGATGCGGTGATGGAGTGAATCAATGAAAACACAATGATGAAATCATGCCTAGGTCACCTGGTCGTGTTCATTCACAATCTCACGCACTTGACCAGTCTCATCCTAAAAATAAAATGGGTGATATCCACATTCTTGCAAAGCTTCTTTGGAAAATAACTTGTCCACACACTGTACTGCAATCATCAGAAAGGATTTGATTTCCACCATCAAAACATGTAAGCTGGAGTTACATGGGACGGTCGTGATTGTATGGAGCAAAGAGCTCTTCTGGCTGGTGGTTTACACAAACGAGAAGTGACCCGGATGTAGTTCTCAGGCCACAAACCTCATTTTCATGCAAGTTCCCTGCTTCACAAACATCACGCAGACACCATAAAAATAAAATCCTGGCATTGCAGCTACTTAGTCAGTAATTAAATTCCATGCGCGGCCGGAATCTCATTTGTGTGTACATTTTAATAATGAGGTTGTCTTGAAGGCCGCTGCAAGGATGGGGGGCAGGGAGGGACTTCATTGCTTAACCCAAGTCTGCCAATGATCTCTTAACTTTACAGTTTTACTAGGATCAATCATCCGACATATTGTGGTGCTTTAACTAGTTACAAATTAAACAGAAAAAGTAATAAGAAAAGAAAACCAATTTTCCTAGACTACCCTAATCCTGCCAAGCATAAAAATGCACTTAACTCAGAAAACTGCTGAGAGATTAATATAGAATTTGTGCACTACGAGAGAAATCATTACAGCAGCTAAGTTCGGGAATCCAGCCTCTGCAAAAGTGAGGGGAGAGAGCTTGTT
Source organism: Carlito syrichta (assembly GCF_000164805.1). Classification (NCBI taxonomy): domain Eukaryota; kingdom Metazoa; phylum Chordata; class Mammalia; order Primates; family Tarsiidae; genus Carlito; species Carlito syrichta. Next base: position 537,873 of record NW_007245900.1, read on the forward strand.
CAAAAATAGTGGTGCAATAAAATTTAGGTATTTATTCTCTACCGATGTAAAAAAGGATTTTATTGGTATAACTTCATGTAAAGCCACATATGCAAATCTCCAGCATATCAGTACAGAAAAGACTTCAACTGTTAGGCAATTTAAATTATATTAGATAACGGAAAAAGCATGCGCACTTAGAACAAAGAAAATCTGCAAAGAACAAACTGGAATAAAAATAGGAGACCTGGCAGCTTAAATGAAAAATGCCTAGTGAAGAGACAAATTAAAGACGAAGAACTGGAATTCGATCTCAGGTAGAATTCTGTATCCTTGTCATTCATGGCTGTCCTGATTACCATTATCGTTGTCGTCATCATAGCTGTCCTTTAACAAATGCTCACTCTGTTCTAAGCACTTATACACACATTTTCTAATTCAGTTCTCTAAACAATTCTATGAGTCAGCTTGTACTATTGCTCATTCGCCAGTGAAGAAACAGAGGCCAGGACAGGTTAACGAGCACATGGTTGGCCTAAATCCAATGAGTGGCGGGTGCAAGCCCCAGGCAATGTGATTGCACATCTTCCCGTAATGATCCTCTGTGTAGACATCTCTGGCAACAGGTCTGAGGCTCACAGGAGCTAAGGACACAGCTAAGCTGTCGGGCAGGTCTCTGGCTGCGTGCATCTTCACTGGTCATGTGACCGATTTCAGGTGCTGAAATGTTCTTGCTTCTGAAATTCCTTAAAGAGGTGGTAGGACTGGGCGAGAGAGTGGCCACCACCCACGAGGGAGGGACCATCAGGAGACGGATGGGGATGACCGTGGCCCACTGCTGTGGACATCTGGGGGCGAAGCCCAGCCACGGGGGTGGGAACGCGACGGTCCCACAGAAGGCAACGCCGCTCTGTGCTCGGCACGGCTTTCCAGCTGCCCACCATTCAGTCCTGCACCAGAGAAAGCCTTTCCACCATATCTGAGCCTATAGCCCTAATGGCTTTTTCACATGTAAGCCCAGAGCATCTCGTTTTGTGCTATTGTAAATACTGATCTTTTTTTACAGGAATGCGGCGTCGACATGCGTGTATGTACGTGTGACTGTGTGGGAGGGAATTTGCCTCATCTGGGACGTCATCGATGATGTGCACCCTCTGGGTCAGCCACACCCTGGAGCCAACGGTCCCTTAGGGTGCCTGCCTTGCCAGCACACCTGTAAAGACAGCATCTGTGTCTGCGCTGTCTGCAGGATTCCACAGAGATGTACATCTGACTTCCCCTCCCCATGTCTCCGGGGGTCGCGCTTAGGCATGGACTTGCTATCCTGACATGCATACATGTATACCTGGGCAGGTATAAGTTACACACACAATATATGCTTTTACATATAAACTATGCATAATTATATATAGCTATTATATATATGTTTGGTTTTATTATACATTGTTTCATTTCTATAATTCAGTCAAGGTGTTATCTTGATTTTGAAAAATCCACGTGTGTGGCTTATATTCTTAGCAAAATTTATGTTAGACCACGAGAGGTAGTGTTACTAAACCTTTGTCAGAAAAGGGTATAATGGGTCTCATACGATAAAGAAACTCTGGCCTAGGTGATGTTTAAGGTCTCTGATGATTGTAAGATTCTATTTCACCCCATTAAATAAAGCCACAATGAGTGATTTTTCTCTGCAAAATCAACTGCAGCCAAAAACCAAAAGTTAATTACACATTACCTCTTACTTAGCATTCTTGCTCACAGAACACACACTTATTTCTGGAAACTCCCTAATTTGCACATTTTTTATAATGGGAAACGTCTCTCCAAGTCTGTGAGGCAGAAAATAGCATGCCACACGCAGGCCACACACTCATCCCTTCCTCCTAACCCACACACGCCACAGCCCTGGCAGAAAGTCAGATGAGAAAACGGAGCGAGACTGTGCTTAGGAACTCATCTTCAGCTAAAACAGGAAATACAAAAATTGAGTGAAAGGGCCCACAACAGAAACAATGGATGGGAGACGGGAGAGAAAGGACGTGGGATTAAGACCACCGGATTCCTCTGCGCTTTGGGCCTAGACGTGGGACATGTGCTGAGCGCTGCCATGCAGCGTGGTGGCTTCAGCTAAAGGAAGACGTGGGACCCCCTCTGTGCTTGGCCCCAGAGGGGTCCTTTAGGCCAAGTTATTACACGGGAGTGCGGGGCTCCTCACAGAGGGCTGGGAATGGCCTCTCTGAAGTCCCTTCTCACATTCAGCTTCCACAGAGGAAGCAGAGAGACAAAGCGCCAGCTGCGTGGATGGTCCAGGACTGGGCTGGGCGCTAGATGGAAGGGTAGGAGCGATGAGATTCCCACACCCCGTGGTCCTGCGGGGCTCACACACGTAAATAAGCCTGACACGAGGAGGACCAAGAGAAGAACTCGTGCCCAAGGAACCGGGAGAGGGAGACTCATATCAATAGCGAGGAGGGGGGCTTCTTGGAGGAGGCGGGATTTGAGCTGAGCTCGGAGAAGAAGGACTTTAACCGCAGAGGTGAGTGGAGGGGGAGGCGGCCCAGGGAGAGGAAACCACATGAATCAAGGCCTGGCGGGAGACAAGGCAGGGTGAATCAGGGTGGCAGGCAGAGGGCAGGAAGGAGACTGGAGGCAGGGGACAGGCAGGGAAGATATACGGACAGCTGTGCAGGCCAGGTTGGGGGCCGGGACTCCATTCCACACATCCAACAGGCGTGATGCCCACCCCCAGAGCACCATTGTGTGTAGGATTCTAGGCAGCAGAGGCATTGCAGGAAACAGGGTGGGTCAAAATCTCGGGCCTTGTGGAGATTTTTTTTTGTGAGTCAGAGTCCCATTCTGTCACTCAGGGTAGAGTGCAGCAGCATAATCGCGGCTTACCATAGCCTCAACCTCCTGGGCTCAGACAATCCTCTCACCTCGGCCTCCCAAGTAGCTGAGACTACAGGTGCTTGCTACTACACTCACCTAATTTTTAAAAAAACTTTTGTAGAGATGAGGCTGGTCTCAAACTCCTCGGCCCAAGCGATCCTCCTGCCTCAGCCTCCCCAGAGTTCTGGGATACAGGCTCGAGCCACCAGGCCCATCCACACTTGCATTTTTAGGTGGAGAAATATAGACTAAGATACATCAGAAGGAAAACACAGCATGTCAATGAAGATGGGAAGAGGAATCAGATGTTGGCATTTCGGGATGTCCAGGGGGACCCTGTTGGGAGGGAGGGGATGGAGCGACAGCTTGTGGGAGGTGAGAATGTGTGCAAGGGAGACACAGGACAGGCAGCCACGGCTCACAGGACCAGATGCAGCATGGTCCCCGGGGTGGGCGTCCAAGCGGGAGCGGAGGGGGCAGCCTGGGTCCTGCCTGCTCGCCGTGTGGCGACTCCTAGTCAGGACACAGCACATGGGCACCGCACGCCTGGGACGGATGGGCACCAAAGTCAGGTCCTGGGGCTCTCAGGGAGGGCAGGGACAGGACAGGAACAAGGTGACACAGGAAAGTGTCCCGGGGTGGCCTTTGTCACGCTTGCGATTTGCTTTCTCAGACTGGCGGTGGCCTCAGAGGCGGCTGCTACAAGGCTCTCTGTTTTCATTTCCACGTCTTAAACAGTTCACAGAAAGAAAAAAGAAAACTGTCAAGGCGGGGGCGACAAGTAATCGAACGGGTGTCGACGTAATTCCCAGGAGCCAGCACCGCACAGAAACTACCTCAACCTGTCCACACGTGGCGGAAGGGGGTGCTAGTTCATGTGGGGTTCAACCAATGAATAAGACACAGTTGGGACACAGCCACCAAGCAGGTAAACCGGACCACACAACCGAGGCAGCGAGTCACCGGAGGCCAGGCGTGAACCCGCCCTCCAAGCTGCCCTGAAAACGTGTCTCCAAAGATCAGTAGCAACGGCTCATGCCAGAGAGAAGTGAGGGGCATGGGGCAGACGCAGATGGAAGCTGAGTCCAGAGGCGTCAGGCAGACGGCCCAAGGGCAGCCTGCTCCGAGAGCCCTCCATTTGTTCACTCGCTGTCCACGGCTCCACCTGTGGTGCACGCCTCTGGACACTGCCATGCCAGGTGCTGCTCTGTGGGAGAAAAGGTGGAGGTCACGGGCGAGGGGAACATGGGACTCATGCTGCAGGGAAGGCGTGGAGGGCACGGCGGCCGTGGGAGGCACACCCCAGCCTAGCTGAAAGAGCCCACTTCAGGGTGAGGAAGAGTGAGCCCAGCTCGACAGAATGGAGGCCGGGTCCCAGGAGGCAGCCTCTGCAGTGATCACCCCAGGGCCTCCAAGAGAAATGCAAGTGTTTAATTTGGGGGGTGGATAAGAGTGGTGGGATGGGGAGCCCAGAGATGAGGCGAGCTGTTCAAGGCCCAGCAGAGGTCAGCTCGCAAAGGCCAGAGGCAGGACGGCCAGCAGAGGATGGATGTGAAGAAGAGACCGTGGAGCAGAAGGGAGGGGGCAGGCGGAGCCCAGAACCCCCCAACGTATAGGACTGTGGGTGGCGGGACCATTTGCCGAGAGAGAGGGAGGTGGGCAGGGTGAAAACCTCAGGAGAGAGAGTAGGGCACGGCCATGGTGATGACACAGCGGGGAACTAGCAGACATCCACAAGAAGACGTCGCGCCGAATGGGGATGCCACAGAGGTCAGGAGTCTGCACTCAGCTCACCTGTCAACACCCATGCAGGCCAGCGTCAGATGGACAGCACTGTCCACCACCAACATCACACGTGACCAGAGGGCGCTGGGATCACCGGGAATACAGACAACCAGGGCAGGCTTGGTGGGTGCCTCAGATGGGGCGTAAGTTAGTGATAAGGAGTCGACGGCTGGTCTTGAACAAACATGAAACTGCTCTCACCTGGAAGAGCTCACAGTAAAGGGAACAGGGCAGAGGCGAGGGAAGAAGATTCCAGCCATGGAACACAAACAGTGGCCCCGGGCAGGAGACGTGTCCACAATTAGTATCAGCCAAGACCAGCCCGGCGAGACCCGGAGACAGTTGAGCTGATGGAACAGCCTGGCCACTGGCACGGCAGACCCTTCCACACCAAATCCGCTTCTGCCACCCTTTCCCGGGGCTCCATGAACACCACTCCAGGCACGTGCTGAGGGCACAAGGGAGACCCCTCCAGCCTCACCGGTGGCCCCACACCAGCCGCCGGGTTTCAGGTGGGATTTCTGTGACTGGCCTGCAAAGAGCAGGTGTCTCCATCAGCAGGAAAAGGAGGACTAGAGAGTCTCCACCGTCCCCTCATTTCTTCATTCCTACAGCCCTTGCTCCGATGGACCATCTGATGGATGGTGAACAGTTTCCTTAAAGAAGTCCCAGTGGGAAGACACAATACGGAAAGAGAGAGGGGAGAAGGTTCTGCGCAGGTGGGCGGTAGGGCGGCGCTTCTGTGATTCGAAGCCCTCACAGCAGAGGCCGAGTTTGCAAGTCAAAGCCCAGCCTGTCAAGATGGGATCTGGTTCATAGGGAGGCAAAGGGTGGCAGCTTCAAGCATTGCTGGAGACGCTGCCACTGCTAATTGGCTCTAATGATCTGAATGCAAATTAACACATCCCTGCGCTAAAAATGGCACTCATCTGTCACCGTGACTGCCATACCTGAAGAGTGCCGCTTAACCCGCGCCACACTCACCTCCTCCCCGAGGTCTGGCAGAAATGGGGAGCTGTGGTTCCCACCTGTCCCACCTGATCCCCCACGTGTACCCCTGGGCTCCACAGCCCGGGAAGGTCTTACTCAACAGCCCAAGGGCACAGAGATAAAAGCCGCAGACGCCACGGCCAAGGGGGCAGGGATGGGCGCGGGCCGTGGAAGGCAGAGTCGTCCAGCCCAGAACCCTAGGACTCAGCAGAAAAATCTGGCATCACTGCGTGTGGCCTGGGCTGTTCGCAGGAAAGGCTCGCAGCTCCCAGAGCGCGGCCAGGCTCACGTCCCACAGAGCGCAGAGTCTTTGTCAGGATTAACTGAGACGACTGGCAAGAAAAGGCCTAATGGCATGCCCAGACACGGCAAGCACCCACGCCTCCTCTCGCCTGCGCATCATCCGTCTCGCTCGTGACCTGGCACCCATCGCCTACCACTCCCCGGACCACCACTCTCCATTCTGTCTTTATCACGCATCTCCTTTTTCTTCCCCTCCTCCCTTCCTCCTCCTCTTCCGCCTTCTCACACACCATGAGACAGGTGCGCGGTCCCGCTGGGGAAACAGAAGCAAGGTCCCGAGCCTTGTCACTCCAGTTCACTGGGAACCTCAGCTCACGGGCTCTGCTGTGATGACCCCCATGGACGCAGCATGCCACCACCCGAGAGGTCCCTCTTCTACCAAGACGGGTATCTCAGCATCTGAGCCAGGCAAGAGTAGTAATAATTTGAAAGGAGGGCGTGACCGGAGCACTGGGGACAGGGCGGTGCCCGTGGCAGGACCCCAAGAGCACTTGAGCAAACGGCTGCAAACCAGGGCCTGCTTTGTGATTGAGAGCTGACTAGAATGACCTGGGAGGAAAAGGAGGCAAGGGGAGCCGGACACCCGAACCAGAGCCCGTTTCAGCCAATTAGACAGTGGTGATCTGGGACAGTGGCCCAGCCGCTCTGTGCCTCAGTTTCCTTATCTGTAATACGGGGCTATTGTGAGACTTAGTCAACAGGTCTGAAGCACTGCACACAGTGTCAAGAACACGTCACGTCACACACAGTGAGACAGTAAAGAATCGCCACTTTTACCACTGCCACCCCCATTCACAGTGTTCCAAGGTAAGTCCAGGCTGAATATTCCAGTCACTAGCACTGATCCTCGTAACAGCATTCTGCTGATTTCACGTGCTGCTTTTCGGTTCCCAAAGCACCTGCTCCAGGCTCTGCTTTGGCCGTCGCATCAGCCCTGTGGTCTGGGGGTCCCTGTCACACCTGCACAGTCAAGGCAGCCAAGGCCGCTTTAAGTGTCGGCTCTGTGTTCTCCACAAGGCTCTCGACTAAAGGGATGGCCTGGCTGGGTTCTGGCTCTGGAAACGGGAGAGAAACACACACGTAAGAAACAGCAGCTGGAAAGAAGGGTCTTTCCCCTCATCCTTCACATTCCACCATCACTCGCCATGCAAACCCGATCCCCTGCAGCCATCGTTCCTACCCGCTCGGTCCTCATTGCCACCGCCCGTGTCACTGATCACCTATAACTACCCGTGAATGTCCTTCCTGGCTCTCTGGTGTCTGCCCACATGAACACCCACCATGCCACACCCCTCCAAGGGCTCCCCTCCTCTGGCCCTGGCCAATCCTCCAGCGTGACCCCAGGACGCCCAGCACACCCCCCCACCACAGCCCCGTCCACGCTGTTCTACAATCATTGGCTCTGGTCTTCACCCAGATGACAGTCTCCTGGCAGGCGTGGGCCATGCCTTTTGTCCTCGTTTTCCCAGCACCCATCATGATACCCAACCTGTGATGAGTCCTCGATGAGCACAGACAGGACAGGCAAGCCAAAACCTGATCCTAGCAACAGAGGGGGGCTGGGGTCAGCACACACCACACGGACAGCGTGCTGCCACAGCGGACACATTCGCGGCAGCAGCTGCTTTTGAGTAAAGACCAAATCTAATTAGAGACCAGGGACTTCCCACCCTTGGGAAAGGACCCTGAGAAGGAACCCAGAGCACTCCTTCAGCATCTCAGTGACAGAGAGCTCCCCATGGAGGGGCTTGGAGCTAGGGGCGAACGTGTGTCCTGGGTGATAACTGTCACCTGGTGTCAACAGCCACAGGGCCACACTCCATCCTCAAAGACTTCCCAGTCCAGATGCCACATTACACAGTGGGGAAAAGGGAAGACAGGCTTGGAGCTCTGTTGCCTTCCAGCTGCGAGACCCTGGCCAAGGCATTCACCTTCTCTCAATTTCTGTTTTTCCAACTGCAAAAGGGGTATAAGCCCCACAGGACCATGAAGAGCAAATGCAATCACGGCTGCAAAGTCATCAGCGTCACGCCTGGCTTGTTGCTACCATCACCGTCACGAGTGAGCGAGGTCGGTCACCCCAGCACACTGTGTGTGTCCACAGAAAAATCTGTGAGCTGAACCTAAGCTCTCCAGTGAATTCGGGCAACACATTGAGAGGGTTTTACTCAAGCCGTGAGTATCTTGTGTAATGTTACAAGAGCTCCTTTTAAGAGCAGAGAAATGAAGAAAAGTCTGCAGCTTCACTTGTGCATTTTGGGAATCACTTCCATGAGACCACCCAGGGCTTCTGCCAACCCCAGGCAGCTGTGATCCCCGCGCCCACCGCCACGCGGAAACCCTCTTCAGACACCAGGGAATAGACTGATAGGCGAGAGACCGCCTCGTGCCAGCCGCTAATTATGACACAAAGCCTATCCTTGAGGGCCGTCACTGGCACAGAAGGCTAAGACCAGAAGATGAGACTATGACTCGCCAGAATCTTCTCATGAAACACGATGCATTTCTCTTAGAGGAATACCAGTCAGATTGCACAGGAAGGGGACGGAAGGGAAAGAAGCCTGCTTGAGCAGGTGACGTGGTTGAAAACGTGACCACGGAGCAGCGCTGACACTGCTTGAGAATGAGTAATCATGAGATGCAGAATTTACAAGAAACAAGTGTTTTTTCAGAGAAAAAGATGTAAGTGGATTAGAACAGGAGAAGTCGCAAATTTCATGTAGTCAGAGCTGAGTCTCGGATACAAGCCCCACCCAGTGGTTACCCACATGCAACTTCTTGGCAGAAAGGCAAAGCAGAAAGAGACAAAGTGAAAAAAAGAACAAAAATCCACATTACTTATGCGAGTGGCAGAATAATATTTTGAAACATTACCTCAAATACATGTCATTCCTGGCAATTCTTACAGCCGCCAAGTGGGCACGTGTTGCTCAAAGGGGGGCCCGGGCAGGGCAAGAAGAGGCGCCACCAGCCCTCCTGGCCCTAAAGCAGACTTGTAGAAGGGTTGTGAGCACCTGAATTTTCCTCAGAAGAGCTGAGCACCTGGAAAGCTGTCTCCCAGGGCTCCAGAGAACACTGAGAACAGGCCAGCCTGGAGCCCTGACTGCACCTGCTGCAGCCCAGTGGGGGCTGCCGCGAGATTGGAGCTCAGGAGGGACGCCTGGTCCCCTACCAGCAGGATGCTCCCGGGTGCCTCCCACTCACTCAGGAAGGCTCCACGGGGCAGAAATGCCTCAGCCCACTGGCCGAGCTGCCCCACCGCCCTCTGCGCCAGGCCCCCGGGGGAGCTGCAGGGCAGGGAAGGAAGCTGGATGTTCTGCGAGGCCTTGAGGGGCTCAGAGAGGGCTGAGCGTGGCCAGCCAACACGCTGCCCAGGCGGGGAGGGGGGGAGGCCATGGAATCTGGAGCAAAGGCTTCGAGCAGGAAGAAGCCAGGAGCAATGGGGGCCGTGCCTGAGCCCCAGAGAGAGAAAAAGCGGGAAAGTCAAAGTGGGGCCAAAGCCGAGACAGGCCGGGACTGAGCCCTCCCCTCCAGGGCCTCCCCTCCTGGGCCTCCCCTCCAGAGCCTCCCCTCCAGGACCTTCCCTCCAGGACCTCCCCTGCAGGCCCTCCAGGCCACATATTCCCACCAGCTCTGCCCCAGAAGGAGGCAGGAAGAAAATCCAGAAGGGCTATGTCTCTAGGTGAAAGTGTGTGAGCCATCCTGGAACTGATCTTGGCACCTCGAATGGGCAAAATCACAAGTGCAGTCATGAAGACTCAGGGCACAAGGAACTCAGCTACGGAAGAAGGGGCTCATGGCATGTGACTCCACATTAAAACCCTCCAGGCCATCCTGCACTACGGGCTGGTCTGCGGAAAAGTACGTCGACAGGGTCTCTGCTACCAAAGCTAACGCTAGAAAGATGATGTGAGGTTCAACTCAGAGCAAGATTCAGGATGCTCTGCAATTCCCTATGAGAAAACGCAGGAAAAGTTATAGCCAGAACCGGGGGGTGGGGGGGAGGCACAGAGCTAGAAGGTACTGAGGACTCCCCCCCCCAGTGCTCACTTCAGTCCATCCTCACAACAGCCTCCTGACGGGACACAGGCGCTGCTCACCCATGCTGTGAAGGTCAAAGTCCACAGACGAAATGGCCTTATATCACGTCGTGCAGCAGGTGAGTGGCAGCGTCAGAATTCAAACCCAGCTCTCCCTGACTGCCCCAGGAAAAGTTAATGATGTCAGCACTCGAAAATTCAAGCACCTGGAAGGACGAGGAATAGAGTCAGGCGTGGAGGTTCACATCTGTAATCCCAGTACTTTGGGAGGCCGAGGTAGGAGGCTTGAGGCCAGGAATTTGGGACCAGCTTGGGCAACACAGTGAGATCTTGCTTTTACAAAATATTAACCGCCCCCCCCAAAAAAAAATTAGCTGGGCATGGTGGCATGCACCTGTGGTCCTAGCTACTTGGGAGGCTAAGGTGGGAAAATCACTTAAGCCCAGGAGGTTGAGGTTGTGGTGACGGTGATTGTGCCACTGCACTCCAGCCTGGGGGACAGAGAAGACCCTGTTGAAAGAAAAGAAAAGAAAGGGAAAGGACAGAAAAGAAAGGAGGAGGAAGAGGAAACAACTTCAGGAACAGAAACCAAGTGTGTGCTTTGCACCAGGTTGCACGAACATGCTGCCACAAACTTAGATCTGGTCTTTCATCACCTCAATGAAATATCAGTGAAAAAGTGATGCCAGAAGACTGCTGGCTTAGAAAAAGCGGAAGCTCTAAAAAGGTCCATGATTCGCCCAAGGAAACCAGGTCAGTGGCAGAATCTAGCCTCAAGCCCGTCCTTCCCACCCGGCCACACCGCCTCTAGTGTGAGTCCAGCTGTTGTGGGTCTGTGTGTGACACGATGCACACATTCTTTGTTAAATGTTCTCACGGATGTTGGAGAACTGTGGTCCAACACTGCACACTATTCTATATATGTTAAATATCTAAAAATATGCATTGAAAAGTCAGCGTAACTATTGCTGTCAGTGACGTATGCTAAATGATGTTCTTTGCCTCTGACCAGAATAAACACAACTAATCAGCTTCCAAGTTTTGATACAATTTAGATGACGCTAACTTTCTTTAGCTTAGAGATGACTGTATTTGCATAATCTGCAAGGCTTACACCTGTGACACACATGTCATCGTGTGTTATACTTGGCTGAGCTGCCATATTTCGCATCACTGAACTCGGGAATGCATCTCTGGCAGTCATAACTGCACTTACAGAGTGCCTGTTGTATCCACACACCATGCTAGCTTACATCGATGGCCTTTAAGTTTCTCATGTAAATTTTGCAGACAGGCAAACCGAGGATCAGAGAACTTAAAACGCTCACACACATCGCCATGTGGTGTCAAAGGAAGGCTTCCAGTCCTGATCAGTCTTGTTCCAAAGATGATGCCTGATCCACAGACACATTCCACAATGGATGGGAGGCCCAAGTTCGATTTTATTGAATGCAGAACTGATTTAAAAGAACACTCTAGGTAAAACTGAATTTCACCCAAATTTAGATCAGAAAACATTGTCTGGGAAAGCACTGATGCTGTTAGTATGAACAGAGACTCACACAACACAAACGGAACACAACGCTGCTGAGGAAGCTCCCTGGGAGGCCAGGGGCCAGAAGATGACAATGGCAGGCAGAAGGGCTCATCTGTAACTAGACGCTCTTCCCTGCTCTGTATCTGACAGTGAGCACCAGAGAACAGAAAATTAAAAAACACAAAAACAAAAAAACAGGCACAGGGAGAAATTTAATGAATGCATATAATCCAGGTGATTGTAACTGGAATACAAATGAGTTCATTATACATGTCGATGGGTCAACCATCTTTAGATTGGAAGGGAAATTACCAACCAAAGATAAATTCTAGCAGGAGGATACAGAGCGTGACAGGTATGCAAAGTCTAGAAACAACTGCACAAGCCAGGACCAGGGGTGGGGGGATGGGGGGATGAAAAGTCACCTATTGGGGGGGTCATGTGATTGGGTGACGAGTACACTAAAAGCCCAGACTTCTCTGTTGTATGACTCACCCAGAAACCAGAAACCACTTGTACCCTTAAAGCGACTGAAATAAAAAGGAGGAAGAGAACAGAACTGTGTCAGACAAACGGAAACAAAGGCCGTGTCTCTCTCATCCTGCTGGACCGCCAGTGGGCACGCAGTGACCTGATGACATGCTTCTCAGAGACTGGAAGGACATCCCAGAGAACACACGGACGGGGCGAGGGGTTGCTCTGAACATGACTGAGTTCTTTTTTACGAGCCATTTATAATTGCTAGAAAGTGCCTAGTCAAGTATACTCTAAAAAAGAATTTGTTTGGATGAAATAAAAGCGAAACATCTCAAAGCAGGCTGAAGTGTTAAAATATCTCCATAAAGGTTTAGTCCATAATGGGAAAGCCACCCGCAGAAGTCCCTGTCACTTGACACACTCTGGGATCCGAAATTCACACACGGCTTCGCATAACCTCAGGAAGAAATGGGCTGCAGCTGGGATCAGTCCAGAACCACTGGAACGCTTAATGCAAATGTTGGGTATCAAGAAGCCAGCAGAGCTGCTGGCCCTGGGAGAGTGCTCGAATCTGCGTGGCCACAGGGATGTCAGTATGGGCTTCCTGGAGGAAGGGACCCTGGAGGGCCCAGCAGCAGCTGGGAGCCAAGAAGGAGTTTCTCTTCTGCCAAGGGGTCAGGGCTGCTGTGCCGATACTGCAAAGACGACGGGGTGGTGGACGGTTGAAGCCAGGAGTGGAGCGGCCACATCCTCCATGTCCGGGGATGGGGCTGGGAGGCCTGCCTCTGCCTGGGCTGCCCACGGGGTCACACTCCTGAGAGAGGAGAGGAGAGGACAGAACCCCACGACTGGGCCCATCAGGAAACACGCTGACGTCGAGATCTTCCTCCTTTGTGGTGGGAACGTGTCTGCAGAGAGACGAGAAGACACCACCAGAAAACACGCTGATGGGAGGCCTCCCCCGTGCCCGAGGAACAGGGATGAGACACTTTGGTAAGAAGCCGCCATGCTTCCTGAGATGGCATGGGAAGGTGGCACATGGCGTGCCTGCGGGGGACACCGCCAGGAGCTCCAGTCCAGACCATGTGGGGGGGGGCGCCGTCTTCTTCCTCAAGGATGGGCGGAGGAAACGCAGCCCAGACAGTAAAAAACAGGGCCCTGTCGCAGCTCAGGGCCACCTGGGAACAAGGAGGAGGGTCGCGGCACCTCAAGGGCACCTGCACTCGCCACACCAAAGGAGATCCACACTCATCACACCCAGGGGGACCCACACTTGCCGTGAGCAGTCACAATGGCAGACAGGGTGTTGGGGCAGCCCGGGGTGAAAGGTCCCAAGGTGACAGTGGGGAGGATGATGGGGCCGTGACTGAGATCAGGCTCCTCTAAAAGTTGCTCCCCTGCAAGGCTCAGAGGGCCAGCAGGGGTGCCATGGCCAAGCCTGCCTAGTCCCCGCCACCGCCATCTATCCCGGATGATGGCAGCAGCTCCTGGCTGGTCTCCCTACCCCGTCAGCATCCACTCAACAGAATTGCTAGACAGACCTTCTTAAAAAAAACAACAAAAAACTTTTTGCTTAGGAATAATTTTAGACTCACAGGAAAACGGCAAAATTAATATAGAGAAATTCTGCATACCCCTCCCCTCCCTCCTGCCAGCGAAGTCATGTTACATAACAGCCACAGCTCATCATCACACAAGGAGACCAATACCAGCCCAATTCTATGAACCAGACAGTAGGCCTCCTTAGGAGTCCGCTTTTACATGCACTCATCACACAGACACACAGTACCTCTATTTAACTGTCTAGAGACGCTTGAAGTGTCACCACCCATGCAGGTGACAGGACTGTCCATTCCAACAAATGAACTCCCTGTGTCTCACATGTGAGGTCACACCCTCCGACAACCACAAGCCGTTCTCCATCACTGTGGTTTTGCCATTTGGGACACGTCATACGCGTCGAATCAGACAGCTGGGGCCCTTTGGAGCTGGCTGTGTCCAGCTGACACAATCTTTCTGAGACCCACCCAAGGTGGCATGGGTGTCCACAGGTCTTTCCTTTTCCCCTTGGGTCGCAGGGTATCCTATTGATATGCCAGGGTTGGTCTTTCTCTCTGTCCTTTGAGTACCAAGGGACAGTCCTGTTTTCTGGTTACTAAAATAAAGCTGCTATGGAGACAAAAGCATAGGAGGTTGTGCAAACGTCCCCATTTCTCCAGGACAAGCACCCAGGAGTAGGAGCGCAGGGTCCAAGGATAAGTGCATGCTGAGCTTTACTGGAAACTGCCAAACCATTTTCAGAATCATCCTAAATCAAGGTCACGTGATAGCACTTCTTACCCAAAACCCTCCCATGGCTTCCCCACTGGATTCCAGTCAGAGGCCAAAGTCAGCCCCACAAGACCCTGTGACCCCGGTCCACCTGCCCCCTCTGGTCCTCCTCCGGTCCCCGTGCCCTCCTCACTGGCCAGGCCACCCCACCTCGGGCCTTCGTACTCGCAGCTCCTTCCGCCCGGTCCGCTAGCCCACTTCTGGTCCTCCACCCCCGCTCGCTCTGCTCTGGCTGCCCTGGCCCCGTCCCCTCCTGACCAGCCAGGCCACCCCACCTCGGGCCTTCGTACTCGCTGCTCCTTCCGCCTGGACTGCTCACCCTTCCAGGCCCCCGTGCCATGTTCCCTCGCCTCCGAGGCCCAACCCTTGTGACAGTCGCTCCCTTTCCTGCTTTATTTTACCCAGAAGGGACATCTGGACAGTCTTTCTCCGGTCTCTTCTTTGCGTGCCCACTGGGGTTCTTGGAAGAGAGCCCCGAGGACGAATGCAAACGAGCCCCGAGTGTGACTCCAAACACCCCATCTGGACCCCCGTTCTGCACTCCCCAGTCAGTGCACACTCAGCCTCCACCAACCTGCCAACCACACCCATTGCACTGACCCACATGACAAGCCCGGGCTCGTGTCCTGAGATTGTGGGTCAGTTGGTTATCCCGCAGCCAAGCTCTCCCATGAAAGCAAGAAAAGTCACGTGTCTGCAGTGTGACCTACTTTCTAATTCTTGCACTGTAAGGACAGAAACTATGTTCCTCCCAGCTGCCTACCCCCTGAGGAAAGTTGGGTCTCCTGTACCCTTCAGAGTGTGCGGACAGTGTCCTGCAGCCACTGCCCTGCGACGTCTCCTGCCCTTGCCTCCCAGGCCCCTCCGAGGCCCTGGCCTGCCATGGCTCCTGTGCTCATCAGGAAAGTGGTGAGAATTAGAGCAAAAGACACACATTGCCTCCGTGCGCACACCTGGGGATTAGGCTGGGCTGTCAATCACATGCTGTAAGGGACAAGCGGTGGTATCCCTGAGGCCTTTGGACGGCGCCCCGTCCAGTGGCTGCTGAAACACCACAGGCTTCTCCAGAATCTTCCTGCCTCTAAGTCTGGCCCCAGCCACCAGGCGGTATACTCTTACAGCCCATCCAGCCCCGTTTCTCGGGGCTGCCGCCCTCCAGCCCCATGCTGTATGACCAAGCAGGCTCCTCCCATGAGCTGTATGACCAAGCAGGCTCCTCCCATGAGCTTCAGCAGTGCTGTGTGTGCCCACAAGACCCCATGAGCTGCCTCAGTCATATGGTGTGCAGACATGTCTTTGGGCCACTCAGATGCCCTCACAGTGGTCGCCAGTCACAGCCTCGCGTGGCCTGGCTCATTCTCTCTCCATTCCCGCCCCGCGTGACTCCAGCTCATCCCGGGGCTCTGCTGAGCACCGTGAACAAGCAGAAAGGACGTCGGATGCATGGTCATGGCCTGCTCAGGCCTCCTCCCTGGGGAGAGGCGGCCCACCCGGCTTCTCACGGCTCACGCAAGTATGCTCATTCACCAGGAGGGAGGGAGGTGACACACACCCCGGACCACCTGCTGCCTACCACGTGCTTCAGTGGTAACACGAACACACCTTCGTCGCTAGTTCAGACAAGGAATGTATACATGTAAGACTCACTTCTGCCATCATAGGGGAAGGTGGACTTTCCAGTCATGAAGAAAAATGCATTTTCTCCTCTGTTGTTTCCCACTCTGAAACCTGGGAAGGGTGGAGACACTCAAGCAGGGAGAGAAGGCTGGAGGCCACCACCATTGTGCCGACAAACACACGGAGGCCGCCTGTTTAGCCAGACAGTGTCGGCGAATCCCAAGACAAAGGCGGGTAGGATGCCACATGGGGTGTCAGCAGACGGCTCCGCAGGAAACCGAAGAAAGGAAGAATTAGAGGCAGCCAGCACTGGAGCGGGCCAGGCTGCAGAGCCCCCACGGGAGGAAGTTCTGGCCAGGGAACGGCTGGAGGCAGAGGACAGGGCAGGAGCTGCTGGAGGGCATGCTGTGGGGATGTGACTCACTGTCCCCTGTCGCCCCCGCAGCCAGTGACAGTTGTGGCTCCAAAATGCATTCTATGAGTGACCTGCAGGGAGGCCGTGGGTGGGGAGGCCAAGGAAGGTCGGTCTGGAGCAGAGGGATGCTCACAGTTGGGGAGACGTGCTTCAGGGGGCCTGAGCCTCCGCGCCAGAGCGGCTGGGAGGCGTCCCCCCAGGGGACTGAGCGGCACCCAGGAGGGCGGCCCCTCGGAGGACTTCGCGTTGCTTGTGACAGTGTCACTCATGAGAGCGTCCCCTCTGAGGATTTCGCATCACCTGCGAGAGCATCCACTGTGAGAGCGTCCCCTCCGAGGGTTCCCCCCAACCCCTCTGCAGAGTGAAGGATCTGCGCCAGCGTTCTGGGAATCCATGCCGGGGAGGCAGCTGAGCTCTCACGAGCGAGGTGCTTCTGCAGGCAATGGTCACGCCTTCTCCAGGGGAACATGGTGTGAGTTTATGTCGTGGTGACACGAAGACGGAAGTACAGGGGTTAAAGCCGCCGCAGAGAACAGCCTGGCAGACGAAGAGTCGGTCGGAAGTGGTTTTAGAGCCACAGGAGCGCCAAGTCAGCCAGCCACAACAAATTCCATGTTCCCAGGAGAGCGTCATGACACGCGGATGCAGCGGACAGCTCGGCCATTTCTGGTTCCAGAATTGCACAATCAAGGAACAAATGATGAGAATGTTCCAGAGCATTTTCCAGACCCTCCTCCAAAGTCCTGCTTGGACGGCCCGGAAAGCCGCAGGACAGAGCCGCAGTGGGGCAACATGGTCAACACTGTGGTCGCCACCACACTCTGAAGCCGGCCATGTCCAAGACCGCCCAGTCACTCGCCGGTTGCGTGCCTCTGCGTGTTTACTCGTATTTGCTACAGTTCCACTGCCTGATCTAGCAAACGTGGACAAGGAGACACAGTCATCAGTCCACGGCACTGTGGGGGCGATGAGCACGGGCGCCCACGCTCACTGAAAGCCCTGTCCAGAGCCAGCATCCTGTCCCCCCACCCGGGGAGGAGGCTTGGCGTCACAGCCCCGGAGTCTTCCATGGAGGTGACAAGAAGACAGGAACACCTTCAGAGTGTCCACCTCTTTCTTATCAGCCTCTGGCAACAGGGAAACTGACAGGAGTTTCACAACCGCAATGACACACAGTCCATCTAGGTAAGAAAAACACATGCTGTCCTGTTCACTAGGACCAAGGTTACAGACACTTCGGAACACGGGCCTCAGAGACAAAGCACAGACACGTCGGGGCATCACGGGTGGCAGACGGGGTCCACGGGGCAGGGCTTCCCACAAGGGATCGTCACCCACAGCCGGAGAAAGGACAACAGCCCTGGGGAACGTGAAGACATCCAATCATGGCAAAACAGGGAAACTGAGGCTGTACCGTGGGCACACAGTGTGAAGGCCAGAGTTTTCCTTTCATGAATCATAATGCCTAACTGCTCTTGACTTTGACTTTGAAATACCTTTCTCACGTTCCTGTGTCCATGGTGGAAGTGTGACTCCAAACACATACACACACACACACACCATCATTATGGTTGTGCAAAACCAAATAATCACCACCACCTGCTACACAACACTAGGATCCATTGATCTACATATGCCAAATCCTTGCAAAACAAAGAAAACCAATCAATACTGCCCATGTACTGTAAAATCCCAAACAAACAACAGTTCAGCAGCTACGGAGAAAAACAATGTACATATATGACCTTTGTCATATGAATGCTTGTCCAAAGACTACGTTTCACAGCCCCCCAAATCCTACACAGCTGAGATTTCTAGAGATTGTGTTACTCTTGTTAGCTGAGGCAAGAGCTGAGACTCAAAAGCAATTTGGTCTGAGCACAGCACCTATGTCATGCCAGGACACCACCAGCTCAGGACAGCCTGCCACGGAAGCCAGGTACGGGTCAGGGCAGTGTTTTCTTTAACGACGTTCACTCTCTAGAAACGCTTCCTAATGTCCATCCCAAACCCCTCTCTTGTCTTCCCACTTCCACAGCGCCCTGTGTTTCTGTCCTCTATGGGGAGAGACATATGGGTCAGCATCCTCAAGAGCAGCTCTTCAGTGGTTATCAAATCGCTACTCCCCAGACCAGATGCACCAGCTCCTTCAGGCTTCCATTAGAGGCTCACCGTCCAGCCTGCTGAGAATCACACTTGCTCTTCTCCGGACCTTCAGCAAGTTCTTGGCGTGGCCCTCAACACGCATCCGTGCTACGCACACACCCTCCCGTATCAAACAGAGGCTGTGCCTCGCAAGGCTGGAATAGCCCTTCCCTTCCTGGATCTTCCACCTGAGAGAGAGACTCTCGACTGCCGTAAAGGCTCTATTGTGGGAGGGTATCATGACCAACTCACAGTGCCTCATCATTACAGGCCATTGCCTTTTACGACACTCTCTCCTAGTCCAGCTTGTGTCCAGTGGAGTGTGTTTACTAGCAACCATTTGAACTACCTTGAAATGATGCTCTGAACATACGCCAAGCACTTGGGTGCCCAGAGGGCAACAGGCTGTGCTGGGCGGAACCGGGCTGTTGAGCAGGAAGTTTATGCAAGGTCTGAGCACCGAGGACCCGGCGGCAGCGGGGAAGACAGAGCCGCATGACACAGCACGCACGCGGCTGCACCGGTGTCTCCGTGCAGCCAGGCATGGGGTGGAGGAAGGGGTCTGGGTGTCTTGTTTCCCCTACATGCTGCGTCCCTGCCCCTCTCTCTGTCTATGCCCAAGTAACTGGTGCTGCCTTCTTCACCTATGCCCACCTACTTCTTGGGGCTGTTGGTCTTCCCACAGAACCACTCTTTCAGTCATCCTCCAAGATGGACTTGACCTCCATCTTCTTGGACATTAGTGATCCCACAGAAGTGCAGAAAGGCAGATGAGGGATCCCAGATCCAACGAGGGCCCAAAGAGAGTCCTCTCATCCACCAGTCTGTGGTACATTCACACAGAGACATGCCTTGGCACGAGGCATCATTGGAAAAAGACAGTATTCCTGCCCATGAGAGACTCTAGCCCCGTCCAAAACAGCTCTTGCCAAAGAAACACTCTAGACCCGTCCCATCTGTCCCGCCCCACCCCACCGCCTTTGCAATGAGCAAGCTTGCAAGTGTCTCTGGGCCTCTGAAGGTCTCCACGTTCACTGGCACATGCGGACATAAAGAGGCAACCACAGTCACTGAGGACTCCTAACGGGAGGAGTAAGGGAGGGACAAGAGTTGGAGAACTATCTGTGGGGTGGGCTGCCTTGTGCTTTGCTTGGGTGACGGTTCCACGGAAGCCCACATGCCACCCGCACGCGGTAGAGCCGCACAACACAGCCGCACACCACCTTCTAAGTCTAGAATAAAGTGAGATAAAAATACTACCTCTAAAACAATAAAGAGAACTAAGAGGGGGAACAAAGAAAATCCTTGTGTTCACAGGAGAACAGAGAAAAAGAGCAGAATTAGCTGTGAAGAGGTTTTCCACTCTCAGGCATGATGAATGTCATGTGGTTGCCAGGCCGTTCCTGACGATATGTCCTCCTGAAACTACAAACAAGGAGAAAGGGAGACTTGGGAGGCATCAAGCGGCTGTGAAGCGTCCCAGCCAAGGGAAAGCACAAGAGAGTGGTGCCAGGTAGGACCAGGTTTGTCTGTCCATAACAGAAACCCCAAATACATGGTGTAAACAAGACAAGTGTATTTCCTCCTCGGACACAGAAGTACTGATGTGAGCATTTGTTTTAGACTGAATGTGTGTGGCCCCCCAAAATCCAAGTGTGGAAATCCTAACCCGTACCTTGATGATTTTAGGAAGCGGGGCCTTGGGGAGGTGATCGGGTCACGAGCGCCCCCTGACTCCTGTGGGAGAGGACACAGGGACCACTGCCGTCCCACCCCTGATCCATGAAACGGGCACACGCTGGACTCCAGAACTGCCAGCTTCTGGGTCTTGGACTCGCCGCCAGAACTGGGAGATGTGAGCTTCTTTGCTGAAGCCCCAGCCCCAGCCGGAACAGGCCCAGACAGACACACACCCTGTGGCAGGCCCAGTTACCAGAAGCCCCGAACCTGGTCTTTCTCCACCACGGCGTCTATCTGCAAGGGCTCAGGTGGTGGTGAGCCCCAGATAGGACATTTCAGCAGAAAGGGGAGGCGGGAGGGAAGGGCCAGCAAGGCAGACCTCCGGGCCGAGCCGCCTGCTCCCACGGCCTTCCTGAAGCCACCCAAGGACTTCCGCCTAATCTCACTGCCCACTGTAGGAGCCAGGAAATAAGAGTGTTTGCCTGGGCACACTGCCAGGTGGAAAAAAATCAGGTTTCCATGAGGAAACGGATACGGATATTGGGTAGGTGACTAGCAGTCTCTATGCCCAAAGCCAGGATAAAAGACTTTCTGTCCTGGCTCTCAGGTCCTGTGTATTTTCTGAACAGAGAGGGACCGCCCAGCTCTCTGCCGCCACTCGACAGTCTCCTGGGGGAACGCAGAGACGCGGAGGCAAGTGGACCAAGATGCACAAATCTGTCGTGTGGAAATGTCTCAGTCACATCTTCTCAATTATTTTTTGGCTTAAAATGAAAGGCCAGCTTGATTCTATGAGTAAAATAACGGCTTTATTGTATCAGAGGGAGCTATTCTGAAATGCAGACCTTTGTTTTGAAAACAAAAGCCATCCATTAGAGGGGGGTGTTCATTCAACAAAGGGAAGAAAGAAGCCCGTAAACATCTGCAATTTCCCATGATGAAGAAGACACAGAGCTGCTATTTTAAGCAAGGGCAAAAAAAGGGGGGGATGGGGGGAACCTGAGCCAGGTCACTCCTGTGGCTGCAGGAGAGGCTCAGTCCACCTGCCACACACCTGGCGGAAGGGAGGCCCAGCGTGCCCCTCGGTGGGGCTCAGTGCTTTCTGGGACCCTCTGTGTGGACGCATCAGGCCACAGGGGTGGGCAAGGGATGTTCTTTTCACAAAGGCAGGGAAGAGTCTTACAAGGGAAGATGGCAGACACTCAGAGACTGCTGTCACGGCAAAGGAGGGCAGTGCTTACCTCAAGCTTGTTTCTGGAAACCAGAACACTCATTGGTCTTCACACCCCTGGGCACAGGCTGGTCTTCACACCCTGGCGCACACCAGTCTTCTCACCCAGGCACACACCGGCCTTCGCACCTGGGCACACACTGGTCTTCACGCCCGGGGTGCACCAGCCTTCATACCCCTGAGAGCACACTGACCTTCACCCCTGGGCACACACTGGCCTTCACATCTGGACACACAGTGGCCTTCGTATCCCAGGGTGCATACTGGCCTTCACACCCCTGGGTGTACACCGACCCTCACACCCCTGAGAGCACACTGGTCTTCACTCCTCGGAGCAGACCAGCCTTCACACCTGAGTACACACAGACCTTCACGCTCCAGAAGCACACCAGCCATCACACCCTCAGGAACATACTGGCCTTCACACCCCTGGGCGCATACTGGCCTTCACACCCCAGGGGTACACTGGCCTTCATACCCGAGAACACACTGACCTTCACACCCCTGGGTGCACACCAGCCTTCACACCTCTGGGTGCCTACTTGCCTTCACACCTGGGCACACACTGGCCTTCACACCCCTGAGAACACACTGACCTGGACACACTGGCCTTCACCACTGGGCGCACACTGGCCTTCACACCTACGTGCACGCTGGCCTTCATACCTAAGAGCACACTGGCCTTCATAACTCTGAGAGCACACTGCTTGCACCCCTGGGCGCACACCAGCCTTCACACTCCTGGGAGCATACCGGCCTTCACCCCAGGGCACACGCTGGCCTTCACACCCCTGTACTGACCCTATCAACCAGGAGCTGAGCTCTCCCCCTGGACTCAGGGCCCTGCTATGGTGCCCAAACCACAGGTCCAGCCTCCTTGCTGGTCTGAGGAAAATCCAGCGTTGGTAAGATGGGCCTCTACACAGCCACCGCTGCCATCCCGAAAGTGAGGTCCCTCTCCGGCTCCACACAGTTCCGTGAGGCTGGGAGCACGGCCATGCCCAGAACTGTCTCCGGCTGTGGTCACTTTTCAACATGGTGAACATCTGGCCAAGCCTGACCTCCTGCACACGTGCACACAGGCAGAGAGTGTGAGCTTGGGGCCATGGCGGGACCAGGACCTGCAACTCCCAGGCAGGGCATCACTGTGTGAGAAGCAACCCCCCATGTGCAGAGCCGGGGGTCGGGGGCTCACAGTCATGCTGCGATGGTCCAGTAAAGCGGTCCCCACCTGCACCTGGCACCTGTATGTGCCCAGCAGAGGTACATGTCTCCCTGTCCACCTCCTCCCCATCCCCCTTGCCCTCAAGCCAGTTCCCTGCTTTGGATTTGGGTTTGCGTGTCTAACCCGTGAGGCTGAAGGAGAAAGCCCGCACAGCTCGGACATGGATGAAAACCTTCGGATGAAAACGTGCCATGAGCCACAGACCTCCAAGAAGCTGTCAGCCGAGGGACAGATTCAGGCGAAGACACTGAGTCAGTGAGGGGTATGTGAGCCACACCGCATCCAGAGCTCGGATCAAAGGGAGGCTCCCAGATGCCGTCTGGCAGTCCTCCTCTGCCCCACACCAGCTGACAATTTGTGACAACCGCCAGTTCCTCGCGGCAGCTCAAAGATGAAGGGAGCAGGTGAGGCCGCTGTGGAAGGCAGCAACAGAGACACTGGGAGGGACTGAAAGTGGACTGGAACTTTCCATACCAGTGACTTCACAGAGGAGACGGTGACGGTCTTCTGGGAAAATTCATTTGGAAACCATTTAACACATTTGGATAAAGACACAGAAACACGGACGTTGTTGTGTTAAGAACTTATATTTCAAAATGAAATATCAAGACTCTTGAGTGTATATTGCCGTTACTGCTTTTGAATTATTGAACAGCAAAGATACATGTTCTGTCTTAAATGCTCACTTCTTCAATGCTCAGAACGGAGCACCAGGGAAAGCATCACATCTATGTGAAAAATGAATTGCCAAATTTTATTTTTCAGGCCATGGAGCTCTGGTCTATTTACCTTTAAATGTTTATTATTTATACGAACACTTAAGTTTTGGGGAGTTATTTTTAAGAGTAATGCAAGAGGAGGCTATAGAATTAAATAGCTGACAAGATTCTGAAATTAGGACCAAAATACCAGCTAAAATCCTTTCTTGTTAATTCATACTTAATGACTGGGAAATCCTTTGCCTGCTACCATGCTATGCAAATCTACATGCAAAAAAAGCAAGAAAAACACTCACATATCCCCAGTGATCATTCGCGCTGACACTTCGAGCTCCGTTTTAATGATTCATTATGGTACTTTATGGCCAGCGTAAATGGGCCGCAGTGTATTTTTTTACGTTAAAAAGTCTGCGTACTGCAATGTTTCAGAAGTGCTCTTCCTCGCTACATGTTTCGTATAATTAGGAAAGAGGCTGCCTGTTAAGGAAACTTCTGAGGCCATTTAGTGGTGGCGGAATAAATTATGGTCTACCGTCTACCTACTTCTATAGTTTGGAGATTTTAAAGAAAAATAAAGACTTTCGATTTTATACACATCTCTCTAGAAAAAAAAATATTGTGGGTCTTGCCTAATGAAATCCTGGAGATTAAATTTTTGGTTTTTCAAGGTTTCTCTTTGAAGGGAGGTGAGGAAGGAAACAGAAATCAAGCAATCAAAGCAAGAGTCTCGCAAATATTAAATCTTCCCCTTGAAGTCCATTTATTGAACTTAAACCAACACAGACAGGCTTAAATCCATAGATCTGTTTCTTTCCCAAAGTGATATGAAGGGAGAGGTCGTGGGCAACGGACAAGGAGACAAGGAGTGAGAGAAGGCCAGGCTCGGTGGCTCAGCCTGTCATCCCAGCGCTTTGGGAGGCCCAGGCAAGTGGATTGCTCGAGCCCACGGTTTGAGACCAGCCCGGGCAACTTGGCGAGACCTCATCCCTGCAATAAATCAAAACTTAGCCGGATGCAGTAGCACATGCTGTTGTTCCAGCTACTTGGAAGGCTGAGGCTGAAAGTTCGCCGGTGCCCAGCAGGTCAACGCTGCGGTGGCCATGAGTGTGCCACTGCGTTCCAGCCCGGGCAACGCAGTGAGACTCCAAAAAAAGGGGAGGGAACAGCCAAGACGCTCACTCCAGGAGAGGCGGATGGATGGCCCCTTGCTGCAGGTGGGGAAGGCGAGCCCTGCCCATCCCTACTTCGACCCAGTCAAGCAGAGGGCTGAGCACCCTGTTTGCCGACACGGAGTGCAGTGTTTCTGCACCTGCTGACACTCCTGCACCCCAAGAAGACACTGGCTAAGAGAGCGGCTTAGGAGTCTCCACAAGAAGCAGCCTTTTAGCAAGTACGGGATTTCACAGAAGGCGCCAGTCCTTATATAACAAATACCATAATGTGCCACTGGAGATGAACAGCATGGAGGGGACACATCCATCTTCCTGCTCTACAGGCTAGAGGGCACTGTCGTGCAATCCTAGCAGCGATATTTCAAACCCCTGATAACCCAGACTGCTACATGTCAGCTATGGAACAAATGTTTCAAACCGCTGCTTGGGGCGGCTGTCTTGCCCATGGGCCAACCCCCACGTGGCCTGACGGAAGTCAGGAGAGTCTTCAGGAGAGTCCTCAAGCTAAGACGCAAGAGCCACAGGCAGAAAACCAGTGGATCCGAGAGCCGGCTGATGGCATGTTCAGTTACCAAGTAAAACAATCAGAGGAATCTGCATTGACTTCTGGGAATTTATATTCTAAGGTTGTGCCTAAATGATGGGCCAAGTGAGGGATTCCATCGCACATTTAGTTCTTCGCTTCCAAAGGCCCCACCCACTTAAATACAGAAAGCCGTTTAAGGTAAGGCTGGTTTTTGTTCATCTGTTTGGAGGTAAAGCAAAAGAGAATTTGGGAGACCGCTCCCTGCTGCGGTGTCCTCAGGAAAGGGAGTGTCACTGTCCCAAGTGGATGGAGGCGACACGTGTTGCGGCGTCTCTGCACGTAGACCCTGGAAAAGTACCCGTGAGATCTTGCCAGGCAGGCGGCATTTGGGCATTCAGAGAATGTTCTCAAAACTTGTATGGGTTTGCAATACACGTAACAACTGAGGCTTCCATCTCCTTTTTTCTTTAAATTCCCATCCAGGTACCTAGCCCTGGCCCTAGCCCTAGCCCGAGGTACCCATCTCCACGCTGAAGAAGCTGCCTCACCTTGCACTGAGGGGATGCTTGCTCAGGCGGACTCTGCTCTCACCCACATGGGCGTTTGTGCGTATGAGGTCTGAGCGCCTGGGCACAGGGGTGGCAGGTGCCACGGAATGACACAGGGTGGGAGCGGTGCAAGCAGAGAGCCCAGGGGAAGATCCCGGAAACAGACAGAGGGGACCCATCTTCGCTGAGACAACAACCTCAAGGCTGCTGTTGGTGGTGCCAGCTTGGTTATGATGGATGCATGTTTTCAATAGATCGTTACAAATCAAGGCTTTCTTGAGCAAAAGGAACATAGCCACACACTGACCGTGCGTTCCCACAAAGGATCAAACTTCAGAAAGCTCTTCTCAGACGTTCAGCTGCTGAGAAACTGTAAGCACTCTTATGAACTCCATGTTGTCATATCATCATTTGACAGTGATGGACTAAGTTTCGGATGCCTTGGAAGTGCTCAGGCCGACTTTCCCAGGATTTCCAGGGCTTTCAACATACCTTTTCAGCTTTCACAAGCTGTTGTGATAAAACCCATCGCATTTTATATTTCTATCACAACGTATTAGGATAAAGATATCCTGTTACACGTTTAAGACATTTTAGAGGGACACTTTCTGCACAAGGTCTGGGAAGAGATGCTACTTAGTGAAAAGGTGGTCAGCCCTCGATGTGTAAAATAAAATCAAAGGACGGATCACATCATAAAAAAAGAAAAAGGGAAAGATGCTCTGTCGGGAGTCTGACTGGACCAGCGTAGCTTGCAAATGCTAATAAAAACTGTCATTCCGGAGGGAGAATGCCTGCCATTTAAAGTCCAGGTGGGCCGGGCTTGGTGGCTCAGCCTGTCACCCCAGCACTTTGGGAGGCCGAGGCGAGTGGATCACCTGAGCCTGCGGGCTCAAGACCTACCCGGGCAACCTGGTGAGAATAAATCAAAAACTAGCGGGGTGCTGCAGCTTGCACCTGTAGTTCCAGCTACTTGGAAGGCTGAGGCGGAAGGATCGCTGGAGCCCAGCAGGTTGAGGCTATGGTGGCTGGGAGCATGCCATTGCACTCCGGTCGGTGCGATGGAGTGAGACTCCAACTCAAAAAAATAAAAAATAAAGTCCAGGGGGACAAGGCCCGAGTTCCCATCTTCAGATTATTTTTCTCTGGTGAAAGTCCTCCTTACCCTCAGTCCTGATGACATTACCAACACACAGACTGCACACAGTACAGCATCCCGGGCACCAAGAGCAGGATTCTGGCCTCCCGGGCGCAGGCACCCTGGGACTGTGTCCTCCCTGAAGGAGCAGAGCTGTTGCCAGGTGAGGAGGGAACAGAAGTGAGAAAACACAGACCGCAAATAACCAACATGGGAGGGAGCAAGCGAGGGGGCATGGATCCAGAATGGACTGAGGACCTGCCGGTGGCCAGGAGCCCCCTCTGAAGACGTCCTTTCCATCTATGGAAAGCTCCTAGTCGACTTTCCTTTTTATTCTGAAGGAATTTTAGAGTGGGAGGAAAGTTTCAAAAGTTGTACGGAAGGCTTCCGCCGCCTCGAACCCGGTTTGCGCCCACGTCGGTATTTCACCCAGCCCATGCCGAAGCTCAAAACCAGGAAACTGGCCTTGGAACTGTACCGTGAACTCAACCCTACTGTCTGTTTCCCTGGGTTTTCCACAACCACCCTGTGCGTCGGGGCGCCCTCCAGACCCCGCATGTCATCAGGCACCACGGCCGCCGTGTCTCCCCAGCTCTTCCATCCTGTGACCCCCCCTCAGTCTTCCACGATCCTGTCACTCTTGCTAGCTAACTTTCAAATGCTCCCCATGGAATGTGTGAGTTCCAGGCGGGAAGTCGATTCTTGCTGGGTGATTTTACCCAAAGATGGCGTTTGAAGGGGGGTGGGAAAATGAAGTCGGACTTGCCCGCCTGCTACCTGTGCCTCCTCGGTTCCACTCGGTGTTATTCCTGTCAAGAAAGGACGCATGGGAACACAGGCTCGAGCAAGACAGAAACGGCCTCTGCTCACTTTAAGGACGTGGAACAGGCCACGGTGGATGTGCTGGACCCTGGGGAGGAGGACAGGAGCGCGGGGGACACTCAGCAGCAGTCGCCCCATCCGAGGGGCCGGGGAGGGGCCGGGAGGCAGCGGAGGCAGGCCGAGATCTGAGCAGGGGGTGGTCAGGTGACGGAGGGGCGAGAGTGTCCCAGGAGGCAGACAGCATCTGCAGAGGCCGAGGCAGGAGCACTGGCCGTTCCCAGTGACTTCCCATGCAGATCCCTGAAGCCCAGACAGGAGGCGGCCCGTGAGGAAGGACTGACAAGCCTGGACAGAGGAATGGCCAGCTGCGTGTCTGAAACTTAATTCTTGCCTTTTCATTTATTTGTAGAGACAAGGTCTCACTATGTTGTCCAGGCTGGTCTTGATGCCCCGAGCTCTAGCCAT
This sequence comes from Carlito syrichta, assembly GCF_000164805.1. Taxonomy (NCBI): domain Eukaryota; kingdom Metazoa; phylum Chordata; class Mammalia; order Primates; family Tarsiidae; genus Carlito; species Carlito syrichta. The sequence continues at coordinate 565,907 of NW_007245900.1, forward strand.
CCTCCACCCCAGCCTTCCGAGTAACTGGGACTACAGGCGTGTACCACCAAGCCTGGATATATTTTTTTAAATTTTTTAAATAGAGATCTTGTGCAGAAAATGTCCCTCTAAAATGTCTTAAAGGTATAAAAGGATATCTTTATCCTAATATGTTGTGATAGAAATATAAAATGCTATGGCATTTGTTACGGCAGCTTGTGAAAGCTGAAAAGGAAAGTTTAAAGCCTTGGAAATCCTTGGAAAAGCCGGCCTGAGCACTTCCAAGGCACCCACAACTTAGTCCATCACTGTCAAATGATGTCTCACTATGTTGTCCACATTGGTCTTGAACCCCTGGCCTCAAGCGATCTTCCTGCCTCAGCCTCCCAAAGTGCTGGGATGACAAGTGTGAGTCACCACACCGGGTCTAAGATCACAAACTCCAAATAAGAACAAAGAAATAAAACATGGGTAGAAAAATAAGATAGAAGAAGATTCCTGCATCACTTGCACAACAAGTTCTACTCATTTTCTGAATTATTTGCCAGGGTGGGGGGGAGGGAGGCCAAAGTAAGAAGGGGTTGTGTCAACCTTAGAAGATATACAAAGGGCCAGAGATGCACATTGGCAAGAACAGTGTAGGGTTACCTTTCAAGATGAAAAAGAGTGGGGCATTGGCAAGACCAGGGCACCCAGAGTTAAAAAAAATAATAATAAAAAGATATACTGAGCCAGGCTCGGTGGCTCAGCCTGTAATCTCGCGCCTTGGGAGGCTGAGGCGAGTGGACTGCCTGAGCCCGCGGGTTTGAGACCCGCCTGGGCAACCTGGCAAGACCTCATCTCTACAATAAATCAAAAAAATTAGCCAGGCATGGTAGCGCGCGCCTGTAGTTCCAGCTACTTGGAAGGCTGAGGAGGAAGGATCGCTGGAGCCCAGCAGGACGAGGCTGCAGTGGCCGGGAGCGGCCACTGCACTCCAGTCTGGGCGGCAGAGTGGGACTCCAACTCAAAAAGAAAAAAGATATACTGTTTGCACAAAAAAGCATCAGCATCATGGAAATCTTGAGATGGTTGTTAAACTTCCTGAGACTTATTTTAAAGGCTCCGTGCTTTTATTTTGAATCACATCAAATGGGAGATACAATTTCGGTGTTTACAGCTTCTGAGTCTCAGTCTTGGCTGAAAATACAGATGCTGATGATATTCGGTCTTCAAGCCACCAAAAGCACGAGATGGACAAGGGGCACAGATCACACCTGGCAGGAGGGCAGAGGAGTGGCATGCCAGTGTGGGTGGCAGCTCGAAGCCAAGGGAGACTTGGCACAGTCCTTGCCACAGAGGGCAAAGGAAGACTCAGTCACAGAAACTGGGAAGGAGGGAACTCAAGAAGGAGGCAGCCCTGCCTGCAGGGAGGGGAAGAGGACGCGCGTTGACGATGGCCCACATACGCTGGCGATGACCAGTGTGATCCGAAGCAGCAGCATTCCACATGGAACACGAGGTCAAGGTAGGAGGTCACGGTGCGCGGCATGTTACGGAAGATGCCACATCCCTAGGCCAGGGAGGACGAGGAGGTGGGTACAGGGCGTGTGGAGCAGGGTTTAGGATGAGCTACTTGCAAACGTCTTTTAGTACCCATCTTTCTCCCAAGCCCCCCTTCGCATTCTCCGCCTCTTTCCCCCAAACTATTTCCCCTCTACCGTTTCTAAATGACCATCTTTAGCCAACCGACCAAACGTGGTAACAGTTCCAACTCATCGCCATGATAATGGCGGACCTGCTGACAATGAGCCCAAAGGCCTTCCGCGCTGTCATGGAGAGCATCCAAACACCTCATCCCACCAGGCCCGCTTTTCATCTCAGCCAAGCAAAGCACAACCATCCGCAGCACCCTCCTGTTCCTGGCCAGCCAAAGTCTCTGAAAAGCCCTAAGGTTGAAGAGCTCCATTACTAGGATAACTGTTACTAGGTTGGCAATTATTTCTAGGATGACTATTCCTTGGGTGACTATCGCTAGGATGACTATGGCGACCGGGATGCCCACCCAGGTAACGCACACAACTCCGGACACAGGAGCACCTGAATGACGGATATCCCTTGGGTGGGGATGACACTTGGGCCAGGGGCTCATCTCTCCCTTCTCTTCCCGCCCTTCCTTCGTCTCCTTCCCGCCTTTCTGGCCAGGCTGCCGAGAGATTCATGGGCACATCTGCCCCAGACCTCATTCTCTCTCTGCCCAGGGGCTGGGCCATGTAGGACACCTTCCCCTTCAGGGCTGGGCCCTCCCGCGCTCTCTCCTGCTGCGTTCTCCACAGTGTCGTTCCACTTTTCCGTGGCAGCCATGGGCTTGCAGACCAGGGTCAGGATCTGAACACTGAAGCCGATGTCACCACCAGAAATGCCTTGCAACCCGAAGCCTGCAGCAAACATTCTTTGGCAAGAGCAGACGCATGTGCCCTTTATGCAACCTTCCTGGCCTCCAACCTGAGAACTGGGCCCGGCGTGGATTCAAGCACCGCCCGTTTCTGTGCAGCTCCTGGTTCTCGACCTCAGAAGACGTGCTGAGGACAAGGAGAGAAAGAGCACTTTTGATGGTGAGACACAGAAAGCTTGGGATGAAGATATTGGAAATCAAACCCTAGATCAAAAGACGTCTCCTGAGCTCAGCTTACGGGCTAGGGATTCTGGCCCCGTGTCCCCAGAGGCTGTTCAGAGGGGCTTCGAGGATTAAGTCCCCAGAATGCCACATACCCACAGCAGCTCCGTTTCCTCTTTCACCTACGGGACCACCACCTGGCATTTCGGGTGGTGACATCGGCTTCAGTGTTCGGGTCCTGGCCCTGGTCTGGGGTGAACTGGGAACTCTGTAAGCCCATGGCCACCACCAAAAGGTGAAGGGACATTACAGAGACCTCAGCAGGAGAAAGCACAGGTGGGGACCAACCCTGAAGGGGAAGGGAGGTCTGCATGGCCCAGCGTCTGCACCTGGGCAGAAAGAGAATGAGATCTGGGGCAGTGGGTGATGAGCCCGCCTTCAAATTGAAGGGCGAGTTCTACAGCATGAAAAAAAAGAGAGCTTAAAAGCCATCGTTTCAGCTGCACCCATCCAGGCCCTCATCCACTCAACAAACATTTATGGAGCACCTACTGTGTACCGCACATTGTGCTTGGGGATGGAGATACAGAGAGAAGTAACACCCTCAAGGAGTTTTCCCTGAAGATGGGGGGATAAGCAGATGCCCCAAAACTCGGAGTACAGAACATAGGGGGGCTATGTTGAGGGAGGAGCCAGGGGCTTTGGGATTCCATAAAGCAGATGTTTAACATCTGGAAATCAGTTCTGAGACTCTGCTTAAACATATCCAGTGGTGCGAAATTCTATAGGTGGTTGTGTCTACGTTTAACATTTCTAGTTATGAGAATTTTTCTCTTTTAGAGCTGAAATCTGTTCCCCAGGCTTCAACATGTTGCTTCTAGTTGGGTTGTTGAGCGGACACACAGTGGGCACCTGAGCCTTTTTCACGAGGTTGTTCTTCAAGATCTGACCTCAGTCACCTTCCCTTCCCATCTGGCTTTCTACTCCCGAGGCACACAGACTTTGTTTTTACGAGAGGAGACCACCCAAAAAGGATCTTTTTTATGGAGATTCTTTCAACGAATTTGCCCATTTCATGATGGGTGATTTATGAGCACACCTGTCCACACTATGACGAGTGTTCAGTGGTTTTTTACCAAAACAGCTTGACCCCGTGTCCCACTTCCCTATTCACCCATTCTCACCCTGAGCAACTTGTTTTGGTTTCCCCAATGAAAAAAGTCCTCAGCACGTTTTGCTGAGGTGGAAGAGGTGAAACACAGAATGGCAGAAGCACTAAAATGGATGAGTTCAAAGACTGTTTTGAGCCATGGAGAAAGTGTCTTGATGGATATGGTATCAAACAGAGTACTTTGAGGGTGGCTGAAATTGACACATGCAAGAATAAAGACATGATTTTTTTATAAATAAATTCTGGGTTTTGGGGGGTGTTCCCTCATACTCATTAGAGCATGGTTTCATGGAGCCAAGACAAAAACAGGGAGAATCTGGGCAGAAAGGAGTTTACCGCAACGGCTCCTATGTGGGAGAACTTTGTTTATTTGGGATCATTATAAGAGCAGTCTCCAGAATCAAGAAAAAAATACTCAAATGAAATGAGATGTAATAAAATATGACCACAGATCATGGAAGCTCATTTTTCTCCATTATTAACATTTGAAATTAATGAAAATCTAGAGGGTAGCCAAAGGCATACAGAACACACATTCAAATGGCACACTGATGCTACACCACAACATCTGATATGCTCAAAATGTCGTCACTCACTGACAAGTACAGTCAACGCATCACACAACACAGGAGTGAACATGTATGTCACCTGTGGCCACCCATTCCTGGTACATGCATGTGAGATATGCCACCTAACATAGTCACATCTGGCCTTCACCAGATAAACCTGCATCTTTGGCGTATTCTATAAGAAGTAGCAAAGGAGACTGATCCACATTTTCAGAATGAAGTTAACATTACCTACGTTTATAGATTTCATGGCCAGCATTTATTTTTCTTTTTTTGAGACAGGGTCTCGCTCTGCTACCCAGGCTGGAGCATAGTGGTGTGATCATCGCTGGACGAGTTCAAAGACTGTTTTGAGCAGTGGAAAAAGCATCCTGATGGATATGGCATCAAGCAGAGTACTTTCAAGTTGACTGAAATTGACACATGCAAGAATAAAGACATGATTTTTTATAAATAAAGCTTCAAACTGCTGGGTTCAAGCAATCCTCCCACCTCAGCCTCTTGAGTAGCTGCAACCTCAGGTGCACGCCACCACACCCGGCTAATTTATTTTATTTTTTGTAGAGTCAGAGTCTTGCTATATTGTCCAAGTTGACTGCAATCCTGTGCTCAATCCATCCCCCTGCCTCAGCCTCTAAGAGATTACGACCGTGAGCCAACATGCCTAGCCTCTATTTTTCATTAGACTGTTTTACTTTTTAATGATTACAACTTTTAGAAAACCATTGTGCAAAATGTTTTGCATACTTTATTTTAGAAAACATTTGAGTATTTCTTTTTTTAACCATAATTTTTTATACACAGAAATGTTAGCCATATAATGCATGAAAGCCGGTGAGAAATGTAGCCATGAAAGCCAGTGAGAAATGTAGCACACATATAATTTTATTTCTATGAAAAAAGTATCAGTTAAAATGGTTTGAAGATAAGTTTTCTGAACACAGGCTTTGCATAAAAAGTATGCAAAAGGAGGCACCTAAAAAAAACCCAGAATAAACTTAGTTTCCATAGTCGTTTTGCCTCAGCATAACCATTTTTGCTTAGACTTTACTGCTGACACACTTTGAATCTAGCACAGGTTAGACATAGATAGATAAATTCCCAATAGGCACATTTTAGGAAGCGTTCAGACATTTTACTGCAGGCCAAGCTGGCAGCCTAGCCCATTCCCTCGGCAAATCTCCATCAGATGCAAGACAGGGACAGCCCAACCTTTCAATTCATAGCTCAGCATGATAATCTCTAAGAACTTTTAGGCCCTTGGCTGGGCTTGGTGGCTCAGCCTGTAATCCCAGCGGTTTGGGAGGCCAAGGTGAGTGAACTGCCTGAGCCCGCGGGTTCGAGCCCCACCTGGGCAACTTGGCGAGACCTTATCTCTACAACAAATCAAAAATTAGCCGGGTATGGTAGTGCACACCTGTAGTTCCAGCTACTTGGAAGGCTGAGGCGGAAGGATCGCCAGAGCCCAGCAGGTCAAGGCTGCGGTGGCCGGGAGCAGCCACTGCACTCCAGTCTGGGTGACAGAGTGAGGCTCCAGCTCAAAAAAAAGAACTTTTAGGCCCCTTAGCTGGCTGAAGCCACAGAAATGATAACAGACCACTTTTTTTGCTAAGATGCTTGTGGATTAGAAACAGACAGGTCTCTTGCGGGAAAGCCCCCTCCCCTTATCCCCTGGCCCACCACCATGGCAGCGATCATGTGACTAGCCCACCCATCTGCCTGCTGTCCATCACCTGACGTCAGTACCTGCGCTTACCTGCCCCTTTGTGATAGCGTGGAGCAGACCACCATCCCATCACCTTAATGACCTTCCCCCATCCAAGGAAAAGGTTAAAAGGACTCAACCATGAGCAGTCACTTGCCATGGCCTTGCTAAGCTATGGTGTGGCCATGCACTCTTTGAGCTATGGCCAGGCTATGTTTTCTTAAGCTTTGGCCCTCTCCTCTACCTTGGGGAGGCAAATCTCCTATTTCTTTCTCTCTCTAATTTGCTTCCTAAATAAACTATATTTTCTAATCTAATTTCTGTGCAGTTCTTTGCATCTTTCTCACAGCACCGGATTGCACACCAGACACTCCACAACCCTGGCAGGCCTGACCTAACATTCTGGAGTCTCTGGGAGTGTGCCCTAACAGTATGTTTCACTTTTAATATAAAATTTAAGTGCTAAAGGGACTGAAGAATCCTATATGCCTGGTTTTTAAAAAGAATGTGTAGCTGTTATTACGAAGTGTATTAAACGTGACTCTGATCTTCCTGGCAGCCCAGGTAAAAAGGAAAACTATGAAAGAATCCTTAATTACACTTGATTCATATAAGATAAAATATCCATGTTTTCTTGGGGAGAAAAAAAAAAACTAATATTTTTACCACTAAATTTCAAACAGACTTTATCAGGAAGTATTAATCAAGGGAATTTAAACAAGGGATACTGAGCAATGTCATGTCTCCAACAAAAATATACACCAGAAGACGGAAGCACAAAGCTAATAGCGTTATGTATTGCTTAGATCTTCAACAAAATGTGAAGGTCTAGCATGACAGGCACAGGGAGGATGCTTCTATGGGGGGCTGACTATCACTGAGGAAACCAAACCAAAAAGACAGCTCTATAGCTCTCTCACGGAGCAGATCATCAATCCATGAGAGGAACTTGCGAGCTGACTGTTTTCTTTGTTCTCTCCTCAGCTGTGGCTATTACAGGACACAGAGGGAACATCCTGGAACGTCCACTTCAGGCTCAAACTCCAAGGAGAAAATCTGCAATGCAGATGCTGGTGTTCATGCCAGAGGGAAGAATTCTGGATACCAAGCACAAAAGTGACAAATGACCACCCCATTAGGGCCTGGGTGGGATGCAGCAGGCAAGTCGCCAGACTTGGCCAGACCTGGCCTCAAGAAGTAACTGTGGACTTGATCCAGCATCAGAAACAAGTGCTTGTTTGGAACTCCAAAACACCATACCAGAGAATATTGCTTCTCCAAAGATTTCTTTACTCCAAAACTTCACAGAGCTTTTAATGAGCTCACACGCTCATTAAATGTGAACTCCGAAAGTGGGCACGGAATGTTCCGGACACTCATCTCACCACACCATCCCCACTTCTTGGAGCATCTTGCAAGACGAATGCCCCACAGGATACAGTCTGGAAAACATCACCAGAGCTGATGGAAGCCTGGATGTTTTAGGAGCAGGTACCAACCCCTCAACCAAGAAACCCCTCAGTGCCGTTCCAGCGAAGAACCATCTTAGCGGCAGGACTGACCCCCCCAAACAGGGTCTGAAGACACGCTTCCCCCCTATCCCCAATAACTGAATGAATCAGACTTGAGGAAGGCACTGCTGGTCATTGCTGGAGAATTATTAACAAAAAACAGCCAGGTTCGGTGGCTCAGCCTGTAATCCCGCACCTTTGGGAGGCTGAGGTGAGTGGATTGCCTGAGCCCGCGGGTTCGAGACCCACCTGGCAACTTGGCGAGACCTCATCTCTACAATAAATCCAAAAAAATTAGCCAGGCGTGGTAGCGTGTGCCTGTAGTTCCAGTTACTTGGAAGGCTGAGGCGGAAGGACTGCCGGAGCCCAGCAGGTCAAGGCTGCGGTGGCCGGGAGCGGCCACTGCACTCCAGTCTGGGCAACAGTGAGACTCTAACTAAAAAAAATAATAATTAAAAAATAAAAATAAGCAAAATAACAATAGCTTTGGCAGAGTTTACTTAAGCTGCTCCTTAAAACAATGACGGGATAGCAAGATCAGCAGCTCCCTAAAGCTGGAGAGGGACATTGGGCGTCTTCAGCAAGAAGAGGAACGTCGTTCTAGTCAATCAGGTCACGCATCTGAAAGTTATAATACTGCGATAAATTAAAATGAAAAGCCTTTACATAGAAAACAATTTATACCACTTGATATTGAAAACCAGTCTGTTAGAGTAATTTCTACGCATTCCTATCATCAAACAAGATTTAAATAATGGTTTTGCAGAATCATTCCCAGCCTGGGCTGGGTAACAGCCAATAATTATTGCTCTATTGGTCATGGTACACTCATGTTAGGTCATTAAACACTTACCACAATCCTGTGAGATCGGCGGCACTGCCAGCCTGGTGAGGAATGGCCTACAGACTATGGGAGGCAGCCCTTTCTTCATCTCTTCAGTTTAACAACTCTTCTCATTAGGCCAATGGCAAATTCTAGAAAGATAACTGCTTTGAATTTTACCTAAGGCATTGATCTCAAAAGACCGTGAGGCGAATAATTGATAATGCCAGCCCCGGTAACAAGAGACATTCTTTCAGGTTTGCTCCCTGTTTGTTGTTGTTGTTGTTGTTGTTGATAACAACACAGGAAACATTTATTACTACTCCTTATGAGGTCTTTATCTCTTTGATTCATTCACGTTGGCTAGAACCGTGGTTTTTGACTCTTATATTTTCTCCACAACACCTTTGACATATTCCCAAAAACTCAAGTTGTTCTTGATAAACCCAAATTGTGACTGACTAAACAAACAGTGCCAGGGAAAGGTTGCTGTGGAGTTTATTAAAATGTTTTGCAAGCATATACCTCAGGAGGCTACAAGTTAAAAGATCTTAAGATGTTATTTTACGTAGGAAAATATATATATAGCTTCGAAAGACTTCTTTTTTTTTTTGAGTTGGAGTCTCACTCTTACCGCCCAGGCTGGAGTGCAGTGGCACACTCACGGCCACCGCAGCCTTAAACTGCTGGGTTAGGTGATCCTTCCGCCTCAGCCTTCCAAGTAGCTGGAACTACAGACACATGCCACCATGCCCAGCTTCTTTTTTGTGATTTACTGCAGAGACGAGGTCTCACCAATTTGCCCAGGCTGGTCTTGAACCCCCAGGTTTAGGCAGTCCTCTCACCTTGGCCTCCCAAAGTGCTGGGATGACAGGCTGAGTTACTGCGCCAGGCCTTAACTACAGGGGCGCACTACCACACCCAGCTAATTTTTTGATTTATTGTACAGAAGAGGTCTCACTAAGTTGCCCAGGCTGGTCTCGAACCCCTGGGTTCAGGTAATCCTCTCGGCCTCTCAAAGTGTGGGATGACAGGTTTGAGCCACTGCGCCTGGCCTCCAAAGGACTTCTTAACATGAGTGTCTTTTCCCCAGTGCTGCTCCCAGGTGAAGCTAATTGAGCACAGTCCAGGCAATACTGAAGAGCAGTACAAGAACACGCTCTTTCATGGTTTCAGATCATGGGACGCAGAGTTTAAACATTTTTACACTGCAGTGGGTGGCAGGCCTGTCACTGCAAACTTGGCCTGCGCCATCACATTCCCTGCTTCGTGTGGCTAATCGTAGCTGAGTTGCAGAGGTTAGCACGTCTGTCAACTGCCAGCACTGTTATCAGCTCGCCAGGGACGACCTCAGTGGATGGACCACTCCTGGCTTGGTGGTTTCAATCCCACCTCATTCTCTTCTACATGAGGAAACATATCACAAAGATGAGCATTATTACAGGGATGAACTTGACTCTGGCTTAAAGAACATAAAAAAGGAAGCTACCGAAAATCTCGGAAATCTCGGGCTGCCTCAGTGTATCCAGATGTATCAGCTGACCACCATGCCACATCATGGAAGAACTGTCTGTATTCAAGACCGCCTTGGAAAGGCCTTCGCATCCAGCTGCTTTCCGGTGAGAGGTTTGGTGGTTCAGAGCACATCAAGTTGTAAAGAGCATGAATCTGAGACCTGAAAACCAAAGAGGTCGCATGCACCTTGGCAGGAGAAAGCCAAGTATGAAGATGCCGCAGACGGGTCTAAGCAGAAAGCAGAATGGAAACAGGCCTGAGTCAGTGTGGAGGTGTGCCCCTGTGGTCCTAGCTACCTGGGAGGCCAAGGCGAGAGGATGGCTTGAGCCCAGGAGTTTGAATCCAGCATGGGCAACATAGCAAGACCCTGTCTCTTAAACAACAACAAAACCATACTAAAGCCAAGAAAGAAAGAGCCTCCCTATTGAATGAGATATATGTCACACCTCTGGGTGGCCCAGTTTTGTGTCTTCCTGTTTTACCAGAACTCTAGGGAATGTCTCTCCTAAAATTCAGGTCTCCTGCAGGCCAATTATGTCCACGCTAGGCATAAAGTCCAAAAGGACATTCAGCAGGCCAGAATGGTGCCTCTGAGATGCCTGCCTCGCCTGTGCCCGCAAAAGGGTTAACCTCAGAAAGGAAGAGCACCAGGAGAACTCACCATGTGGGAAGGCACCGGCACTTTCCTCCAGCAAAGGCCCGTGAGCGGGTGTGGTGCCCTGGGAGCTGGCCTGGCTTGACTGTCCATGTGCCCCAGATAGGGGGAAAGCCTAGGGCTTCCCAGAGGAGGCCATCTAGAGCTGGAAGAGGAGCTATCTGGGCCAGGAGCTGGCTGGCTTTAGAGAAGGGTGCGTGGTGGCCAAAGAGAATGAGGCCCAGGGGCCACATATGTTCTGCGTGCCCCGAGGGATCTGCTGGGGGTGGGGCCTCAAGGGGAGACAGAGGACACTGCTGTCTGTCACCCATCAGCGCAAAATCTGGAGGCGCATCGATCTCTCTACAGAGAGCGGCTCACGCCTGCTCGCTGAGCAAGGAGTCTGCAAGGCCCCGACCTCTTAGGACGGCCTCCAGGATCACACCTGCTGCTCCCCAGACACGCTTCATGAGTGGAGTCGGCCAGGGCGAGGCTGGCCCCGGGGAGGAGACCTGGATGACATGGAGCCCACCGCAGGGAGCTGGCATGGCAGAGGCAGAGTGAGGAGGGTGTGCAGGGCATGTACCTCCGTGAGAAACTTCTCCAGGGAGGCCTCTGTGAGAAACTGACCCTGCCTGGAGGTTCCAACTGTCCTGAGAGGTGCTGGTACAGGCCTCGGTGGGCAGGGAAGGGGTGTGTCCTCTGAGCTCTGCACTCAGGCAGGGTGTGTGCGTGCACGTGTGCCCGGGTCCTGGGCACACCCACCTCCACCCTCAGCAGAAAGTGACTATCAGGAGCCTCAGGAAAAGGAAAATGGAAGTGATGCTTAAATTCGAAATTAAAGGGCACAGAGTCCCGCGTGCCGTTCTGGCTTGTGGCCCTTACAGGTCACGAGGAGGGGACTGTCCCTCAGCCTCCTGGGCTGAAGTGCAGCAGGGCCCCAGGGCTGGGGGTTCCTATCAGAGAATCTGAGCCAGGAAACCCCCCCTGGGACCAGGTGCCACACGGCCCCCACCCAACTACGGGACCAGGTTCCCACGCTCACCCCATCCAGCCACAGGACCAGGTGCCACGTGCCCCCCACCCACCAGAGAACCAAATGCCACCTGCCCCACACCCAGGAGACCAGGTGCCGCATGCCCCCACGCCCACACACAGGACCATGTGTCCCCACGACCTCCACCCACACACGCTTACACCAGGTCAAGTTCAAACATGTCCCTGCAACCGCCCGGGAAGGCCTGGATGTACAGACAACATTCTGGGCGCTGCAGCTTCCAGCAATGCATGCAGAAACTGCCAGCCTGCTGCAAAGCGACTTCCATGGTTAAAAACATCCAAACATCCAAATAAAAAGTATTAGGAGCTTTAGGTTTTTTTTTTTTTTTTTTTTTTT
>NW_007245900.1:577825-584903 GCF_000164805.1 Carlito syrichta
CCAGACTGGAGTGCAGTGGCACTCCCGGGCACCGCAGCCTCGCCTGCTGGGCTCCGGCGATCCTTCCGCCTCAGCCTTCCGAGTAGCCGGAATTACAGGCGCGCGCTACCATGCCCAGCTGATTTTTTGATTTATTGTAGAGATGAGGTCTCGCTGCCCAGGCGGGTCTCGAACCCGCGGGCGCAGGCAATCCACTCACCTCAGCCTCCCAAAGGCGCGGGATTATAGGCTAGGTTTTTTTACAAAGCAAAATACATATACCGTTACTTCAAAACCTCACATTCCGACAGGTTTCTTAGGGAATAAAAAAGGGCATTAATTTTTTTTTCCCCAAAAATGTTAAGGGAGCCACAGTCAGGGGAAAAAAAAAAAAGTCAAAATCCAAGAACTGAAGTTTTTAGTAGAAAAAAATAAAACCCAAACTCTACTATATAACAAGTTTCCTGTGCTCTTTTCCTGTGATCAAAAGGCACTGAACTCCACCAAGAGGTCTGATAATCCAAAGAGATCGCTCACATTTCCATTGCCTTGTTAAAATTAACTTTGTTCAATACAAGGTGGACATCACATAGCACTAGGAGTACATCTTTTAAAAAAAAAGATTTTTTTGCTTGCTTGTCTGGTTAAGCTTGAAAATATTTTCCCTGACCCATGTTCCAAATTGTATGATCTGTATTCCGGTGATATGAGATGTATTTAAAGGATTTACTTAATTTAACGTGGAGAGGGTTTCCTCAAAATGCAGCATAACCTTAAAAGCGCCTCCCACATATGTAAGGAATGCTTTAAGGTCTTAAAGTATTCTCACATGTTGTATCTATGCTTATCTTTAACCTTGCTCTGTTTTTGCCAGTGTAGCGCTCATTTAAGACACGTTCACACGTTGCCACTTTTACCAATAACAAGAACAATAAAACTCAGTCATCAGTAATCTCGACACGCTCCTAATTCATTTATCTCAAATGCAGGCCATCTGGCAGAGCAAGAAGAAGGGTTGTGAGGACAGGTTGTGAGGACATGTCCCTTAATCCAGGAATGAAGTGCTGATTAGCAGAACTCAGGAGAAAAATCTTATCAAAGAGGAGCTAACATGAATTGCTTATGGGAAACCACGCCACAGTGCACACAAAGAATAAACAAGGGTTCATGACTGTGCATTTCCATGGTATTACAATTAACGTCTGACATTAAGGGATAAACAGAAGATAAAGAAATGACTTCCTTTTACCACATGCCAAGCATGGGGCTTCCTTTTAATCATTATTTATCCAACACCTAAAATATGCCAGTGGGGAAATTTACTGCATTAATTTCAATCACTAGACATGTAAAGGATGTTCTGAAACGCTTTTAAAACATTATTTCAATTTCCTCTGTTTTCTCAACATCATTCCTTTTAAATCAGATATTCTAGAAAACATTAAACCGGACAAATTAAGTCATTTTATATAATGTTCCCTCTGGTGTTTGTAATTTTCAAAATAATTACGTTCCATCATCTACTCCTTTATATCTCTGAACCCAACTACTTAATCCTACCGCAGCAAGGCACCAACAGGATACGTGTGTGAATGTGTGTGGAGAGAGAGACCGAGAGAGGGAGAAGAAGGAGGGAGGGAGGAAGAGAGAGAGAGAGGGAGAGGGAAGAGGGAAGGGGGAGGGAGGGAAAGAGATTAACAAGAAACCGACTGACAAGCTCAAGGTCTCTAGCATGCCAACCATCAGGAGAGCCGCTGGTTCACCCCGCTTGAGTCTGAAGGCCTGAGATCCGGGAAAGCCAGTAGGGTGGTTCAAGTTCAAGGGCTGGCTCAAGAAAAGCCAATATTTCCATCTCAGTCCAAAGGTAGAAAAAAAGCTGATGTCCTCGTCGGAAGGCACTTAGGCAGGAGGAATTCTCTTGGACCCTTGAAACGCCACCATTTTGTTCTATCCTGACCTTCAACTGATCGCACAAGGGAGATTAATCTGCCAGACTCAGTCTAGCAACTTAAACATTAACCTCGTCCAAACCACCCTCACAAAAACATCTGGAATTAAGTTTGGCCAAATAGCTGGGCACCCAGTGGCACAGTCAAGTCGATAGGTAAAATGACAATCACAGCAACCCATGACATTCCCAAATGTACTTCCTTTTACTCTCTACTTTCCCCAATTCTTCAAATTTCGCAGTTCAGAGCATCAAAATGTTTCAAATGACAATGATTCAGAAAAACCTTGCCAGCAGGAAGTTTCCTTCTCGAGAATAAACATGATCCTTCTTTCTCATGCTTCCAAGGGCTCCATAATATTTCTGCTGGCTGTCCCCCGGACATAGTGACATCATCAGGATACACCAAGAGAACACGTTAAGCCTAAATTCAAATACCAACCTCACTAGGCAACTTTCCCCAAACCCCCAGAATATCACTAATTCTGCAAGGTAAAGACATGTTATCAAAATGTAAACCAAAAACAAAGAGTACATGAACAAAGTGACCTTTCATTTTCATTTTCTTTCTTGCCTGGGAATAACTCTAAGATGGGTATGAAAAAACAATCCACAAGCACTAAACATGCATCACAAATGTGTTGGAAACGGCTGAGGCCAGAGGTCACCTGAGCTTTCTGTCACTGAGGGCTGTAACTTAGTGTTCACGGTGACTTCCTGTAGATTCAGAAAAGCTGTTATGTCCGTTTGCTTCCCCTGGGCCTTAACAGGGATGGGGGAAGGGATTCCCTATAATCTAGTGGCAAGGAAACCTATCTGAATCCCAAAATACCAACGGGTTAAGTGGAAAACCTTGTGAGAACGAGGGAGATGACTGCAAGAGACCTGTCCTTCTGGGATTGGACGAGGGCGGGTGTTCGTGGGGAAACAGAGTCAGCTGCTGGTGTGGGGACAGCAAGTCAGAGCAGAGACGACCTGGCTCCTTGGGGCCAGGAACTGAAGCACTGTCCTGCTCTCCCTGGAGGCTACCTTGATGTAAACAGCAAGAGGGTTCACTAAGCATCACAACAGCTGCCCTCTGGGCAGTGCTGGGAACTTGCAAATTCCTTGTCTGCAACTCCTTTTTGTGTTCTTCGAGATGACACAGGGGCCTGTCTGCCCTTGTCATTACCTCATTCTCCCGTCCTTTGGCTAACACGGTAGACCACTGTCTGCTTCCTGGTAGCACAAGGAAGGCACTTGAAGGACACCCTTGGAATAAGGCAAGAAAGTGACTTGGGCTTGACTTTGTCACCCCAGACAATTAGCTCAATTATCCGTCCCAATGAGAGGGACAAGGAAGGGAGGTAAGCCAGAAGACACGAGTCACGATGATGTGTCTGTCCACCAGCCTCTTCACTAAGCAGGAGAGAGTAGACACTCGCATAGATGGAAGAGCTGTAGATAGGTTAGGGAGATTTTCTAAGTATCTTACATATAAAACGCCTGACGCCAATTTTCACCTTGGTAAAACAAAGTATTTCTTCTTTTTTTTTTTGAGTTGGAGTCTCACTCTGTCACCCAGACTGGAGTGCAGTGGCCGCTCCCGGCCACCGCAGCCTCGACCTGCTGGGCTCCAGCGATCCTTCCGCCTCAGCGTTCCGAGTAGCTGGAACTACAGGTGCGCGCTACCACGCCCGGCTAATTTTTTGATTTATTGTAGAGATGAGGTCTCACCTGCCCAGGCGGGTCTCGAACCCGAGGGCTCAGGCAATCCACTCACCTCAGCCCCCCAAAGGCAGGAGATTACAGGCTGAGCCACCGAGCCCGGCAAACAAAGTATTTCTTATTGGTGCCTTGAATATCATACATAAGAAATACAGATTAACCAGAGATATTAAAAAAGCAATCAACAGTCAGTAACATAAAGCCACTGGAGACGATGTTTTACAGGCCTGTCGAGGAAAAGGGCTTACAGGATAGACTGGGAACGCATTTGCTTTTGGCGATAAGGCCACCTGGGTCACGAAACACACTGAGATGATCAAGAATCAGGACAAGCTGAGGAAATAAATGAATGACACAGAAATGCCAGACCTGAGGGACAGGGGAGCTCGGTGTCAGAGCCTCGTCGTCCAGCAACGTGGACGCGGCCCCTCCGCCTGGCGACAGAGCGGGCCCGCCTCAGCCCCCGCCCTCCTGTCTCTGCCGTCCCGCCTCCCTGCTGGATGTCCCATGGCCAACGGTGTGTTCCCTCTGCAGCCAAGCGCCTCCTTGCCAAGCGCCTCCTTGCCAAGTGTGGCTTCACAGTATACTGCTTCTCCCCTCTCCCGCTCCTGCCTCCTGACACCTGACGCTCCCTGCACTGTGATCGCTCATTGAGTCCTGGGCTTGCTGGGAAGTTCCCGGGCTGACCTTGAAGCAAACCTGAAGCCAGCAGCTCCAAGGTGGCACCAGCCCAGACCAGACCTGGTGGTGGAGACATAAGCCCCTAGACCCACCCGCTGTCACCCTGCGCCGCGTCCCCAGCTTCCCTTTCTAAACCCCCCGCACGCAGCCCGCAAGTTGAGCTGGTCTGTTAGGGGCCTGAGCAGGGCCATTCCCCATCTGTGGCCTTTGGAATGAAGTCCCCTTTCCTCCCCTCCACCCCGCACTTGTTCATTCTGGTGTACAAGCAACAAGTGACCAGCTTGCTGTCGCAGCAACCCCTTCCCACCTGTCCCCGGCCCTCGCCATCAGCCTGGTTAAAAACCACCACTCCTCAGCCCCAAACGCGGGCCTTCTTGTCAGCTCCCCCCAGCAGCCAAACATTGAAAAACGCCCACCCGCAACGACAAGGCACACGTCACATTCATGCCTCAGAAACTCAAGGGCTCTCAGCGTGGCCGGGTGGTCCCTGAGGAGTCCAAGAGCAAGGAGGCCTTCTGCCATGCGGTGGGGGCCCACCCGGTCAGGACTCCTCTGAGTCATACTTCCATGACCATGGGAAAGAACCCCGAGTAATTCCTTCATGCTGTTGTCACCTGTAGACTTGACAGCCCTGATTCAGCCCACACCCCACGTTGTAACCTCTTGAGGCATCTCTACCAGCTTCTTCACTACTTGAGCATTTATCGAGAGGCTTCTGATACTGTCACTGGCTTTTCACACCTTATCAGCGTCCCTGAGGGCCCCTGGTACCCTGCAAAAAAGCCCCTCTCCCCATCTCTCAGAGTAAGGCAGGAAAGGACTCCAGTGATGGCCTTCTGGCAAAATTGTACCACGAGGTGAGGATGTGCCTGTCACCCTTCATCTGGGATGGCATCGCCCAGACTCTGAACACGGCCATCCAGGTAACAAGTAGAAATGAGGTGCCCGGTGCTCTGTTAGAGGTGTGCGCCTTTGTTGCCAGCAATGAGATGTCACTCTGCACCTGGGGGGGGGGGGCATACAGCCAACTTCAGAAGCCCGTGGCTCAGAGAACATTTAGAACAGCCAGGAAAATGCTCTGACAGCCGCGGCCTGAACTGTCATCCTGGGAGACATGAAATAGCCAAGAAAACAGTTTTCCGTACATCCAATGCCTGTCAACTGCCTGGAGTCCACACAAGCCTCCACCCCGAGGCCCAAGGAGGGGCCTGCAGCTGGCCTCTGCCTCGTGGCCCACGTGCCAACGTGTCCATATGTAACAGCAGTGCTCAGAACGGACGCCAGCCCTAGATCACCACGGGGCCCGGCTCCCTCCTGCCAGGCCCTGGCCTCTCCCTGCCCACTCCTTCTCCCAGCTCCCATGAACCCACCTTCCCACCTCGGGCCGAGCACCGAGTCCTCCTAACCCCTGCAGCCTCCGGCTCTTGAATCCAGAGCCCACAGGCGGCCTCGGCACTGACCGTACCAACTCCCGCTCAGACCCTGGGGGAGGGACACAAGACTGAGCTAAACATCAACTAGCAGAGAAGCAGGCCTGAACCCATAGGCTGGGAAGGACGGCGTCCCTGGAATCTACTTAGAAACATCTGGAGAGATGGGGGCTCCAACAGGAGGTAACCCCGGACTGATGTCGGTTCCACAGACCCAAGCACCCCACGTCCCTCCATCTGACACTCCTCAGTCACCCAAGCACAGCTACGAAGGTCCCCACATGCCTGCTATCTGCAAGGTAAAGGGAGTAGAAAGGGGCCACTGCCACCCAGACACAGACAGGGTGCACTAGGAACATGGAGCTGGGCACACGTGTTCCAAAGTGCTCGCGTCACCTCATCCTCTCATAAAGGATGTCGCTGGTTTAGATTCCACCTAGAAGCTCATGGCTCTAGAAGCTCACGGCTTACAAGAAGAGCCAGCAGCTGCAAAATTCTCTTTGGGAAAGAACCAGGAAACCCGATTAATAAATACACAAAACAATCAGCAGTCAACAGTGTTTTAATCAATCCAGCTTACTGGCCTCGGGGACACATCACTTACCCCAAAGCAACGTAAGTGGGGCGAGGCGGGCCCGGGTCGGGCAGAGGCATCGTTGCCCCTCTGGAGAGCCAGGACCCATGCTCCCTGCCATCTTAAAGTAAAAACAGTGGCCGCTATTTACAATCTAAGCTTGTGAGAAGAAGTCACAACGTGCCCATCCATGGTCCAATTTTCACCTGAGGTCCCAGATGTTGGATGTGAGTAGAAAAGCGTGGCAGAGACCACAACTACTTCCCCATTACCCAGTGTTCTTCCCTTAAGAGCAGGCCTTTGCATTGTTGTAGGTGGCATCGTGGCTGAGATAAAAAAACAAAAGCCCCAAGTAATTCCCAAGAGCCCTCATATTTAAGAATATCCAGAAAGAACCAGCAGTGCTGCCCAGCAAAACTGGACTGAATTTTAAAAAGTGGCGCATATTCGTGATGGAGGCCTTGAGACTGGAACACCTGGCCCAGGAAGAGTGGATTACAAAGGCAGCCACGGCAGGCCTGCAGAGGGCTGTGTAGATACCACCCAAGCTCTTGACTCCCTCCTCAAGGTTTCTTCTGTGCCCGAGAAAAATGAACCACAACTTCCAACGGCCAGTATCCCAGGCCTCCACCAGCCGCAACTGACAGAGAGTCTTTGGGCGTCTGGACTTGCTTTGTCAACATCTGTCTCACAGCCTCGCACCGGGCCACTGTCCACTACATCGATGAGTTTGCTGGAGATGCCCAGGCTCCAGCCCCC